>NC_054538.1:19659411-19754411 GCF_017654505.1 Polyodon spathula
ATTATTATTATTACAGTTTCATAATTTGTATAGTATTTGTTTTAAAGCATATGAATTTTAAAACTCGTGCAGTATATGCATTTTTAAGAGTGCAAAGACAAAGACAAATTATCTGTAAGAAATAATACAATTTTAATGGTATTCTATTGAAAGAAACAACTGCAAAAGCTGGTAGGAGCAGTTTCTTTATTTTTATGCTAATTGTAAGACTCATATCACATCTAAGTGACCAGCAAATGGGCATTCAATTCCGCAGACCCCGCGACAGTCATTCTAAATCCGCAACATAAAACTTATATGTAAGATCATTGTTTGTCTGATATTAAAAAAAAAAAAATCTGAATTTTGTCATTATCAACTTATGCTTATATGTACATTACATTGGTTGATGGGTTCATAATTCATGTTGCAAATTATAACATTTTAAATGAACCAATGTTGTTGTTTTCTTTTTCTTTTATTTAATTCTTACAAAGTGACTTATTTAAATAGCTAATGAATTAACCCTTTAAGGTACAAGGGACATATGTGTCCCACAGATAAAGTGACCCTAACTTTATTGTTTTTGCAATGAGGTGCACAAAACAGGGTTTTTAATTTACTGACAGACTGGATCTGCTCATCCAAATTGTCAGTTTCCTTGTGATTCTTCAGTCACTCTCAAATGTATTTTAAGAACTCATCTGAACAGCTGCTCAATTCCTTGTATACCTTAAGGGGGTTAAACTTTATGAATAGGGCCATATGTTCCATGAGATCTCTGTTCATAAAGGAGACATTCTCCCTTTACCGGTGCTGTGCCCCCTCCACTCTCCAGGGAGGACTGCTTTCCCACTACGCCATGATAATGCCAGTTTGCTAAGAGATCATTCTACCCTGGATGTAAAATACATGTGCGCAGTAACCTAGAGACTGTGAATGTAAAGTAATTTGAAACCTGATGATGGCAACTGCAGAGGTTTTCTTAGTTACATTGGCATCACTAGGATTGTGTAGCTATGTCTGTCACCTGTAGAGTCAGGGAACATAAAAATGCACACACAAAGATGCAACATTTTTATTTCTAGTATGGAGAACCAATATTACAGAATAATGTGCAGATAAGGGGAGTCATAACATATGATTGACATATACAAACATTTAAATGATCATATTATCAAATTAGTACTGGTCTCAGGTTTCAGTTTTAAACTGCACCCTTTTAAAACTTTTACAGCTTGTTAGAGACCATTCTTCAAAAAGAGGGCCCACACTTCAGAACAGGCCCACTTTACTAAGCTCAGGTATTACCATGTATTATCAAACTGGACAGAAAACACTGATGTGAAGAGAGTAACCAGGTTTACTAAGGTCTGGATCCATAAAGAAAAATGAGGGTTAAGCTTGTTGTGAGCAGATTCAAAATATAAAGTAGAAAAAAATAAAACTGATTCAGACTCATTAGCATAGTAGCATTAATCCAGCTAGAAGTGTTTTAACCTTGCTTTAATCTTAGAAATAACTAGCAGAAATAATATTTAAGAACACTATGGCCTTCTAAATTCAGAAATTACTGGAAGCTCGGTTTTAAACAACCTGCCTAAACTAGCATGTTTTTTTTTTTCTGCTTAGACTGAGGTAGTTAAAGATTTGCAGGTCCTGGTGAACTAAAGCTCATGAATTTCCAGTCTTGAACCCTGAAGGTTGTAAAGCGCTGTGGTTGTGCTTTCATATTCACATCACCGGGTCTGGGTCATTGTGAAACCTTTGTTCAACTGAGTGTTCAGACTAACAGAAGAGCAGCCAAGGACAAAGGTCTCAGAGATAGTGGAGGTACTGACCCATGTTGTTAGGAGGGTGAATTTTATATTATCATTTTGTGGAGCAAAAGTTTCTGCTCATCATCAGAAAGCTCAATGCAGCCTCATATATCTCCACCTTTGTCATTTCAAGTTCAAAAGACAGGCTATAATAAAAACAAAATTAAAAAACCTGCAATGTTTCATTCTCCTGAAGCAAATACACATCAGTTTTTTTTTTGTTTCCCCAATTTAATTAAAATATATAGATTGCATTCTGAGACCTTTTTAATTGACCTAAAAAGTAAAAGCATGTTAGTGTCTGCCAAATAAATAACAATACAAGATTGAGTCAAATATATATTCTTTATTTACCTACTGTATATAGTAATGGAGAATGCTGTATAATTTATATCTAAATGCCTCAGAATGTGTTCTGAAGTTCTACACTTAGTTATAATACACAAAGCGCCAGTACAGGTGTAGTTTTTGGAAATATAAAATCCACTGTTGGTGTCAAACAGTAAATTTAGCTTTATGTTTTTACCTCAAGCATTGGGATTCTAAACATTTAAGCAGTTAAGAAGACATTTTATGATACTGCAAATCAAGAACAATAACTACTTCCAAAGATTTCTACTCCCCCTTCCCAGGAGTTTAGGGGCAAAGTTCATAGTGATGCAGTTTAGAAATACTGATGTTGCAGTACAATTACTAAACATATTTCAACAACAGACCAATTAACTTAACAGCATTACGTACTTTAGACCATAATTAAAAAAATGCTGCAGAGTGCTTTTTTTATTCATAGAGGCATGGTTATCTTAAGGAACTTACTGTACCCAATAAAGCAGGTTTGAACTTGTTTGTACACCATGTATCGCTAAGTAACATGTTACTCGTTTGTATTATACCGATGGTAGCCAGCTTCTCCCACTTAATTGTTCAGCATTCCAGAACCTTGCTGCACAACGGCGCCATCTAGCGGTTGGTGTTTGTGTCAAAAGAGTAAACTACAGGATAGCAGTTAATTCCTCTTGCAAACATGCAACTTCACAACATTCCAGGCTACAGCATGATATGCAAT
Organism: Polyodon spathula; assembly: GCF_017654505.1. NCBI lineage: Eukaryota > Metazoa > Chordata > Actinopteri > Acipenseriformes > Polyodontidae > Polyodon > Polyodon spathula. The sequence continues at coordinate 19,662,277 of NC_054538.1, forward strand.
GTTGTTTCGTCGACAATCACATCAAAACAATCGCAAAATATTTAGGATATTTAATTTTGAAAGTACTTCGCAAATTTCTCATGTTCAGTACTTTTCTAAATAAAAATAAATACAAATATTTTGTAACTTTCTTTTAACGGTAATGTTAATACCTCTTTTAATATTGTAATGAATTTAACAATGTGTGCAACAAACCATTGGTTAACCAAAACATTAGATAATTTACAAGATTTCATCTTTTTCTCCCTTACAATACAAGTATATTTCACATTCTAAACTCTTAATACATATAGATTACAGTACAGTCATTTCTAAACAGGAGACACTGTCTCTTATATTAAACCACAAGCTCTAGTTTCTTGATGTTCAGCCACACTCTATGTGTCTGTCTATCTTGTCCACTTACAGATTTCCCTATACCTCAGTTTGCCCTTATATCAGAGTATGGGGTAGTTTGTCTTTGCTTCAAACCACCAGGTCTGGGGTAGTTGTATACAAGTTCAAATAGATTGGTAACATCAGAGTTGCAGGGCAACTTTTATATTAAAAAAATAAATAAATCATAGAAAACGTACACAATTAAAAACGCCCTAAAGAGGGCAACTGTGAGCTGAAGTATTTTCGCTGGTTAGGTGGGCTGGGGCTGGAAGCAGGAGCAGGCACTGACGGGCAGCGGCTTTGGGTGAACTTGCAGCTGCTCCACTCCCTTATGTCTTACAGCAGGGCTTCCCAACCCTTAATTGAACTTATAAACCCTTAACTGAACTAACAGTTTGCTTAATTAGACCTTTTCACCAATTTTTAGCTCTTAAACAGCTTCAGATTTCAAGTTAGCTATAACATTTTATAAATAACTTGAACTCTGCAACTTTCTAGGAGCTGAGAACAATTAAAATGGTCTAATTAAGCAAATTATTAGTTCAATTAAGGGTCGTTAAGTAACAGACTTTAGTTGTAATGAAAACCACATTATGCATGCACACACACACACACACATATATATATATATATATATATATATATATATATATATATATATATATATATATATATATATATATATATAATTGCAAGATGTGACCTGGGTTAAAAATATATGTATTCTGCAACATGCAAATCAACGCTGGATAACACTTACAAATTTAAAACCAGAGGAAACAAAAGAGCCACAGTACAGCCTCAACCAACACATTACAAAATCCAACAAGATAGAAATACCGGGATTATATGATTGATTTGCAAACTCCAGGCAGTGCCAATTCATAAATACCGATATGTTCCCACATTAACGTTATAGAACTAGATTTGCAGCATAGCATTTTTTCTTTTAATTCAGCCTATGTATAAATCAGTTATTTATATTGTAATGGAGAACGTGGCCCACAGCCACTAGCTCTGCATTTTACCATTTATTGTTAATGTATGACCAACCCCTACCCCACTTAACAGCTTTGTAGAGGCACAATTGCAAGTCCACTTTTCGATCAAAGTATTGGTTACAAAAGCCAATAATCCTAAAAGCAAGCTAATCTAATAATCCACAATGTGTTAAAGAAAAAAAAAGCTTTGGTGTCTGCTTGGTGCTTATGGCTGTTAACTTGTAGTCACAACAAAGCATTCTCCTACAATGACAACAAAAAGGAACAAAGATTCCTCTTCAATGCAGTGAAATCTAATTTGTTTTAGCGTGTTCTGATGGTGTTAAGGTGGGTGAAGGTGTGCTTTGTGATGGTGGTACTCTATAAAAAATAAAGATTGAAGGTGGGGTGTGGGGGCATTGACTGAGCTCTGACATAGTAAAGCCCTACAAACAGAAGAGGGCTGAAGCCCCGATTTGTGCTAATGCCCTAATACAGAACTTTACTTCAAGAAAGAAAAGCTAAATATGAACAGACTTCCAGTAAAACTAGAAGGCACAGGGGTATGGGATACAGGCTATGTCACTGTATTGATTGATGGAGGTTTATGGAGACAACAGAGGAGACTTCTAATCAATACATGTTCTGCCTTAACATACAACATTTGTTTTGTGAACACAGAAATACAATGTGTGTGTGTGTGTGTGTGTAATATATATATATATATATATATATATATATATATATAAAATTTTTATTTTAATATTCTTTTTCTATGTTGCAACATTGTTGCAGAGTCTAATTTCCATCTATATAACTGTTCCATTACAACCTGAAGGGAATATGCATTTGATTAACTTGCAAAAAAAACAAAACAAAAAATAAAAACCCAGAAAAAAAGTTTTTGCCAGATGCTGTTGAAATTAAAGTTTGTCAGCTAACAAATTAAAAGCGAGTCCATCAGTAGTTTGCTTAATTAAATTCAAATTGCTGACTTGAGCATTCATTTAACTGCCCTGATCTTCCAAAGCAAATGGCATTTCTTTAACTCCTTTAAAAAAAAAAAAAAAAAAAAAAAAACAACCAACCTACCTACCCCCCTCCCTCCTCCAAGAAAATTAAAAAAAATAATAATTAGAAAAAAGTTACACATTGGTGTTGCAGCTAACTCTTCTGGCAACCAAGAAAATCCATTAGTAGAACCTAAACATTCCACCTTTCTACAGTTACCTGCAATTAAATGCCAAACCACCAGAACTGAATTACTGTTGGCCACCTCTACCATTTTAAAAACCCCCAAAGAAACCTTTACCTGGCTTTCACCGGATAGGAGAACTTTCTTTGGACAGTAATTTAATTTCAGTCAGGACTTGCCCCTTTTCCTTTTAACGTGCAGGCTTGCCTATTCTTTGCCCTTGTCAGGACATATTGCTACTTTAAAATAGATACAGTAGGTTTGCTGTCCCTATCACCGGGTGGGTCAAAACCGTAGAGTTTTGGAGTGGTTGAGGAAGAGGTGTGTGTATGTGGCTGAGGGGGGGTGGGTGGGGAGGCTGGCTACTGCCTTGCCATGGAATCTCCCCCCATTTATTTTTGGCTCCGTAGGCGTTTGGATTGCCGGGGGCTGTCTGCTGCCTTCCTGCTGCGCTTGCAGGGTGTCTCCAGGCTGGTTCCGGCAGGGCTGTCTCCCACTGCACTGTCCATCAGTTCACGCAGTTTGCGCTCCAGCTCTGCCAGCCGTGCATTCTGCTCTCCGATCACGTGGGTCTGCTCCAGCAGCTTCTGTTCCTGGTCCTGCAGCTGCTTCTGTTGCTCCAGCTGCTTGACCCGCAGCTCCGAGATCTCGCGCCGCAATGCCGTCACTGCCGCCCCATTCACTTTCACCTGCTGCTGCAGCTTCGTCATCTCTGACCGTGACGGCGTGTTTTTGGCCAAGAGCGACATCGTGGTCAGGGAGGAGGAGGAGGAGGAGGGGCCCGGCACTGAGTAAACAGAGAACACGCCATTAAAACAAAGCATTCACTGAGTCCAGCATATCAGGGACTGAAATAATACCCATTCCAGGTTTTATTAGCAACAGTCTATAGGTATCAAGCTCAGGTGTGTCTTAAGCTCATAGGATAGCAAACTGCTAAGCAGTGGGAGTCCCTGTACAACAACTGGTGTTAGTACCCTAAAAAAGTAGATCTTCATGACCTGCATCCACAACATATAAACATATATTCTATGCTATTTTCAAAACAGAAGCAGTTAAGCTTTCATTACCCTCATCATCACTGTGTGAAAGCAGGTCAATACATAAGACATGCATCAATCTGTGATCTAAATACCTGGAGGGGAGCCAATCAGTCGGCCCGACATGTCAGCCCCGGGGAGCTTCTTTTTGAGGATGGGGACAATCTTCTCGTCAAAGTACTCCATGGCCATGGAGGAGATATCCCGCAGCTCCTGCAGCACTTCGTGAGCTCTCTGGGGTGCCCGCGTGGAGTTCACGTAGCGCAACACCCGGTAAATTTCATCTATCACCTAGGAAGGAAATCAGACCGTCATTGTGAGGACTCAGGAGACCGCAGATCAGTCAATGCTATATGATGCATCTGCTGTTTATACATACAACAAACTAAAGTACTGACTGATGAATTGGGATTCACTTTTCCACAGTTAAAAACATTTACTATTTTAACTGTGGCAGTGGTTCCCAAATGGTGGTATGTTTACTAGAGTCCTGCATCGGTTCGAGTACCCGGCAGTGACTCGCAGAAGCAGGTCGGGTTCGGGTCGGAATGCAAACTTTTTCGCAGTTTGCGGTTTTGGTGCGGGTAAAAAATTAAAAAAATTCTGGTCAGGCTCGGGTCTAAATTTGAATCATTAAAAATGTTTTCTGCCCTTTCAGCATACTCGTCTGTAACCCTCTCATAACGTATTAGAAGGTAAATGTACTGGTATTTTCTTCGACGAGGTGAAACAAGATAGAGCAGGGTCTAACATGTATTGGATACTAGTGTGAGAGGTAAATCAGAAGTGCGGCATTCTTTTGGAATCATAGTGAATGAAAACAATGACCATGTGACTGGATTCGTTGCTTGTAAAACCTGTCTTGTGAACGACAGCCACAAAACTGGTACATCTCTGCGAAAGAACACGTGTAGCTCCCTTTCAACTGGTGGCATGCAAGGCATGGACAGGTATTTTATAGTAAGGTAAGTAGAGATAGTTAATCCTTTGCGGTTCTATGTCAGACCAGGTCCGACATTCTGATTTTCCCTTTCCAGTCCGATGTCGGACCCTATCCAATATCAAAAAGATGTAAAGCACAGGTCTCTAGTCATTTTTTCTTTGGAAAAAAAGGGGGCGTGCGAGCAATAGAGCTAGCAGCTGCATCACAGAGATAATGATGGACACAAACAAAGAGATAGCTGCTTCCGCATCCAGTGCTCAAAGAATATCACAGACATTTGCAGAGCTTTTTGAGATGTTATAGTAATAAACTTGGATCGCACTATTGAGGAGTTTGGTGATAAAATGAGTGATCAGGAGAGGATTTATCAGTATACACATCTATAAAGAGATCTGAAATACAGCGAACAAGGGGGTGGGGCTTGGCTGGAGATGCAGTACTGATGTCGTTTTGCCATGCAATGCATTTTAAACCTGTTTTACTCTGAAAAAAAATCTTTTAAACAGCACATGTAAAATAAACAGCGTGTGTGAAAATAAACTGGACCTGACAAGCACTGAATAAATGGACTGCAAAGGGTTAATATGTTACAAGGTTAAAATATATCCAGACTACTAGAGAAAGCTATCATGCTGTACAGCCTATTGTGTAAACTCAATCTGTGGAGAATGGTAGAGATATATGTGTGAATGTGAGAGCGTGGGTCAGTTGACGCAGGCAGTAGGTAAAGGACAAACACTTGCGCGCTCAGGTCAGGTTGCAGGTCTTACTAAAGCGGGTCGGGTCACTTGTAAGAAGATGGTGTTGCAGCAGGTTCTGGGTAAGGGTCTGAAGCGGTTCGTAAAAAATCGGACTGTGCAGATGTGTTTAAGGCAGACATTTTTTGGTTTTTTTGCATTTTCAATGCTTGTCATACTCCAGCTTTAAAAACACACTGGGAATTCCTTTTAATTTCTGGCATAAAATTGTGTGTGATGCTAGTTATAATTTAGACTTCTGTTTTTCGTTTAATTGCATTTTTTTATGTTTTTTTTTTCTTTTAGCTATTTTCTAGTTATGTATATTGTTTTTCTCTGGGCTTTCGTTTTTTATATACTGTATAAAATTATTGTTTTCGGTTACTTTCCAAAATGCTTAAGTTGTACCTTCTTTCCTTAGAAGTCTTCCACAACAAAATCCTTATGGTCACGGCACAGCCTTCTGGGGTTTCTGTGTGTAGGCATTTTTTTACATTTCGCCACACTTTGCAGTTCTGTTTTAAATCCTCCGGATCTTAACTAATATAGCTTGAAATCCTGCCAACAAGCCTCCTTTCGGGTTTAAAGTATTCAGAATGAATCATACATTAAATTACATTAAAATATAAACCTGTATGTTAAGGGCACAAAGACATCTGATAGGTACTTGACATTCAAAAAAGTTTGGGCACCGCTGAGCTATGATATGGTGCCATCTTGTGGTAAAAAGCAATTCCTCTGTGGACCTAATACTCAGTCTTTTTTGTGTTCCACCCAATACTTCAAAACACAAATACTACTAAAAAAGTAAATCTATAATACAGGTCTTCAAATCACCACCCACTCCCCTCTATCATAGACAAAATTAACATGGCAGATTTAAATACTTGAATTATTTTGTATGTAGTGCGCACAGCCCAAGCTTTGAGCTTTGAAATCATTTAGCTTCTTAAAATCATTACAGTTGATCTCTGGGATTTAGAGCTCTACCACCAGAAGCCAGACCACTTCATCGTTTTGCGTTCCTTTAGGTCAGATATACTGCTGTATACAAATTTAGATTGTTGCATTAATACATTTTGGAATCAGGTTTTTGTTGCCCTACCTTTCCAGGGATAAAGCAGCACAGGTTAGAGTCAACATATTTCATGAATGTCATGTTGAGCAAGGAAAGGCGTGTTTCCACAGCTGCCAGTATGTCTGCATGGCGTGCAAGCGAGTGGTTTCTTCTCTCTGATTCTCGCCTGAAAAGAGAAAGGGGACGTGTCAGGAACATTCACATCCTCTGGCAGGTACTAAATCAACATGTCAGGCAGCAATATTAACAAAAATGTACAGCTCCACTATATTCCTGTTGTCAGGTGTAACTGTGGGCCACTTAAACATCATCCTTTTAACAAAATGACATACAACACCCTACTACTGCAAGTGGAAGGGCCATTTTCATTGCAATGGCGATGACACAGAAGCAAATGTGATGTAGTGGAAATTAGGTTACCTCCATACATAGGACGAGATTTACCTGTAAATGGGTTTCTTCCAGTTCGGAGTGGACTCCACACAACAATGGAACCTTTCCGCTGTCGGGCTAGGAAACACATGGACAAACCATCCTCTTCTCCAAGAATGTCTTTTATATCCGACATAATCCCAGTCAGGAAAGCAGTTTTCAAAGTGAAGTGTTTCATATCAGCTGACGCCATGGAGGATGCGTGAGACGCCTCAATACAAGAGACAAGCTCCACTGGGGTACTATATGACGTGAGGGGGGTCTCAGGTGTATGAGCCCCTTGAAGTATTCACTGACTAGGAGATGGGATCCCGCCGATACGTCAGCCAATCCTGGCAAGAAGTTAGAGACTGCAGATGAATAGACCTTAACAGATGACAGGATCAACTGCAATAGATCTGCAGCAAGTCACAAATTGTGACCACTTTGTAGAGTACCACTTGTGGGTGGATTTCTTTTTTGCTGCCAGTTTCAGCCATGCCTAACTTAAGAGAATTTGTGCCTTTCAGCAGCCATGCTGCTAACCCGAAGTACAGGGGGTTTCCACGGAGTACTCCTCCCTGATCCAGACACAGTAAGTCCTAATGGGTAGATGAACTGGTCTCTGTTGTGCCATGTTTAGGACAGCGGGGAACCAAAAGCTCTTCTCTGTCCACTTTCTGCATCACCTTTGGAATGAGGAGAAAAGGTGTGAAGTGTACAGAAGACCCACCCACCAGGGAATAGAGAACAGGACTGATGCTAGGGTTCCCCGATGAGGGAAGCAGCTGCAGAATAGCTGAAGGCGAGTATTTTCGGGTGACACAAATAGATCCACTTGAGGGCAACCCCATTTCTGAAAGAGTTGCTGAACCACCTCCTCGCAGAGACGCCACTCGTATGGATTTGCGTGTCTGCCAGCACATTTTGCTTCCATAGGTAGACGGCGTGTAGCTCGATGCCTTTGTTGCTGCACCACAGTCCAAGCTTCAGTGCCAGGTAGCACAGGGACACCCCCGATACCCGCCCCCCATGTCTGTACTCGCTTGTTTGTTGCCTGATTCTGCTGAATGGTTAATCTTCAACCCTTTGAGGCCCTATGTCGGACCACATCCGACATTACAGTTTTCCCTTTCCGGTCCGATGTCGGTCTGAAAGATGTCAAGCAGAGGTCTCTAGTCGTCTTTTCTCCAGAAAATGCTGAGAAAACCTTTCAATGTCCGAGTGGGACAGATAGGAGAAGCAGGAAAAAAAAAAAGAAAAAATGGGCGGATCTCAGCAATACACATAGCCCGTGCACTACAGACATAACACGGACATAAACAAAGATAGCTGCTTCCGCATCCAGCGCTCAAAGAATATCACGGACAATTGCCAAGTATTTTGAGATAAACATAATGACTTGGATCGCATTATTGAGGAGTTCGGTGATAACACGAGTGATCAGGAGATGATTTATACAGAAAACAAGGGGTGGACAAAAATAAACAGTGCGTATGAAAATAAAATGGACCTGACGCGTCTGACAGGCAAAGAATAAATGGACTGCAAAAGGGTTCATATTTAATGTTTATATTTAATATTTTGCAAGTGTTGTGTATGGAATTGGTGACCGCACCTTTGTGTACAGTAATATGGAAACAGCATAATGCAGCTGTCATAATCAATGTTAGTGAAATTCTAATCTGACAGCATGTAACAGACAGCTCTTATGATTTACATACCGTTTATTCTTCTGTAAAAAGTTTAAATTGCAGTGAGTTTGTTCTGCTATATTTACGATATTAAATACACCACAGCAAGCATATTGTCATATTTTCATTAGAACAATCTGAGAGCTAAATTTAGTAAATGGCGTTTTTTTTTTTTTACTGCAATCAAGTAGGCTGCAGTACATAGTACACTTCCTAACAGGGCCGGCATAACCATATAGGCAGAACAGGAGGACGCCTAGGGTGGAAAATTGAAGGGGGTGGCAGAAACAGTGCACAATTACATTTTATACTACTATTTTTTTTTTTTTTAACCATAAAAAAGTTCAACATCTTAGATCACTGTTTCTTGTTCTACAAAACTTATTGTTGATGTTGCAGAGCAGTGGTGTAGTCCTAAATCTGGAAGTACAGGAACGCGATGATCATGCCGGTGCGGTGTCACGCAAAATCTCGTCTCCCCTGGGTACAGGCTCGTGGTTGTTGAGCCCATTGATAAGCAAAGGACGCATTGGATGAAATTCGCTAAATTGGCAACATTGCTTGAAGGTGCAGAAAAAAAATATTTGATTTACCGACAGCTTATTAATGCCTTGGCACAACAAGGAAAAGAGACCGCTTCATCTGTGCCCTGGCACTGAAATTTGAGCGGCTGTGTGCCATTAAAGCATTTTCCTAACACACTGGTAAACATTTTTTAATTATATAAAGTTAACTCTTAAGTCAAGGACCTGCCTAAAAAAAAAAAGTACTGGAGGATTTGCTGTGCACAATTATATGATAAGTAGCAGCTATTGAAATCAGCTTTGTGATGACCCTGGGAGCTGTTGAGTTTCCAAATGGGTGCACATGGAATTTAAAATGTTACCCTCTTAAGGTACTGTTGATGTGGGTCCCAGATTGGCACATGGAAGTATGCGTCCCTCAGGTCCACTAGTGCCAGCCAACATGACGGAATAGTAATATTGCCAACCCAGAGAGAATTATGCATTTCTAACACAGTACAGGTGGTACTTACCTGGGCAGCTGTGCTTTGACCTGTTTCTGGCAGAGGTTGTGGTACCGCTCCACCCTCAGGAACCCTTGGTTTAGCATTCGCTGGCAGATCACGTCCATCCGCTTACACACCTGCCAAGGCAGAGGCAAGGAGACCATCAGGCAGGAAATCCTAATGATATTACAAACTGTTTGGGGATACGCAACAACTGTGATCAATAGTATGACCATGCATTAGTGGTTTGTCCCCAAAGCAGAACCAAAGGTAAGACTTGGAATAACGCTTAACTTAAATTGCCGCTTCTTGGCACATAATGACTTTTGGTGCTAAAGGTCATACGCTCCGACTGCTACACTGTTGGGTCACTGGAGTGAATCTGACTTATAGTACAGAGAACAAGCAAAGAACCAGGAAAAATTGGAACACTCTTGATTCTCCTTTTTAAAAGCCAAAGAACATAATTTAAGAAATGTACAAAGCCATCTAATTAGTCTCACTCCACCACTCAAGCTAAAATGCATCTAGTGAACATTACATTTTCTTAACTTACTTTAAAGCCCAGAACCCTACAAAAAACAAGACTTGGGAATAAATTCACAGAAAGCAGTTTGCCCTGAACAAACCGGTTTGCATTGGTTTTATGCACTATTTACAAGTTCGTCTCAACCTCCTAGGAGAACTAGGTAGTTGATAAATAATATGACCTATAGCGTGAGTCAACCATGTGCTTATTTATAGAAACCCAAATAGGGTGTAAAAAAAAAATAAACATAAAAATAAATTCGGTCGTGACCACTTTAGTTCAGTATCATATTCCTGTTTTAGGGTAGAACGACAGGACCCTGTTTTATTGCTCTTTTTCCCTCATTACTAACTTACAATCTTACATGTAACCCTCGAATACACAAAACTCACACCACGAGAACGAATAAAGTTACTGAATGTCAATCTCGTCAAACATTAATATGAAATATACAGTAGTATGAACAAGTAATAACGGCACCCAACTAGAATTAAAATATACTCATTTGCTGTAGTGCTGCAGCCGGAATGTCCCGAGTTTCAGATTTTTTTTTTTTTAAATTTTAAATAAATTACACTATACCGACGTATTTTCTAAAGAGCTTAAACAACCTGACAAGCAAGCTGTTCTTCGGGCTGCTGCATTAATTAACAACACACCCATCGCAAACATGCAATGATATTTTACTCAGTTTGTAATAACGTAATATTGTTTAACTATAATATACTGACGTGGGCTTAACTTTTGCATTGTGTCATCGTAAAATACCGCAACACTAAAACAAACACTAAATCGCTCTCTATAGTGCCGATATGCATTTTTGTGTTTGTTTTTGTTCCGTCTCACCAGGCGGAGAAGGCTGGTTTCATCATAAGTGAGGCAATTTAGAATGGTGTCTATGACCACGATAGGGAGCCCCAGGAGTGGGTTGTTCTGGTGAGCGTGGTCCGGCGGCGGAGTGCAGAGTCTCGGGGAAACTGATCCAGATTCAAGCGCTCCAACACCGCCGTCTACTCCCTCTTCCACAGCCGCCATCTTTGTCTACTAAGGAATATGTGAAGTGACGTATGGTATGGAGCCAAACTAATGGAGGAAATGCTTCCAATCTGGAACCTTGCATTAGAAAGGCTTTGCCGCGGCCATCATTTTTACTGGCAAACGTGTTTTTTTCGTTTAACTTTAGTGTGTGTGTGTGAGACTGAAACGAAGGAATTAAAGTAATGGGTATTGATTGTTTGGGGAAATGTCGTCCACTTTACTAGCTCGTTGCTTTGTTTAATAATTTTATAACACAATTGGAATTTGTGGTTTCCAATTTATTTATTTTTTTAAAAAAAAAGGAAAACACAAAAAAAAAGAGTCACGAGAGACTTCAAACAAGTTGGGAAACTCCTGTAAAAGCTAGTCAGTTCAGCACAGACAACACAATACTCTAAAAAATGTTGACACCAGATCATTTTAGTTACACCTGTCACAAGGTAATTCTAATATCTAAAATGGGGAAGAAGTCAATCCCTTCGTCTTACTTGGAATGGCTTTTCTTTTATACTCTATTCACACTACCTACTGCAAATGAAAAATGAATTAATTTAATGGCATCGCGTGGTTTCAACCTGTGTCGTTCATGCATTATGTAGGTTTGGAATTACTGAAGGAAAGTTAATAAATTCAAGGACAAGCCTGGAAGTCTTTCTCGATATATTTGGTTATTGATGAGCACCATGTAGTTTGTGTGGAGACGGTATAAAAGGTCACACAGATCAGAACTTTTTGACTGGATGCATTACAGTCTGGTCACACAACAATTATGTCAGTTAAAAAGTATTGAAATTTGTCAGAAACATTCATTTTAGTACAGTAATTAATGTCAATGGACAGTCAGGAACAAGTTTTTTCAATAATCCTGGTTAATGATAATACAGTACTGAAGAGGCACAGCATGTTTATTTGAATCTTCAATGGCCTATGTGTTTATCCTGGTGCATTATGAACTTCACTATGTTATTCTTGGCTTTGGGGTTTAATGAAGCTGATCTGGAGAAATCACTATCCTCTGAAAAGTTTTGCCAGGCTCGCATTTAGTCTAGCTTATTTGGAGACTTTCCTATATTTAATATACTCATTTTTCATTATTTTATGATGGTAAGCAGATTTTGTATTGGGAAACTTTACCAGCAAATCATTTACAATACTTCCGAGAGATATATTTTATATCAAGTTTCGCTTTATTTTTTTCATTCGTTGGTTTTAGTTATTCAGCCTCTCCTTTATTCCATTATAATAAAACAAAAACATGGTGATCTAGAGTTAGGCAGCTAAATCTGTAGGGGTTAATGAAGGTTAAACAATAATAAGCACACTGCTGAGCACAGCTGCAAGGTATGCTGTTATCATCAGAGAGATGCTTTTCACCTCAAAACAAAGAGCTGACCTTAGCTGGAACACTGTTGACACAAAGAGATCTAAACTTGATAAATGTTTAAGCTGTATGTGTGTAACTTTTGAATATTGGAATCAATAAATGCAAACTTACTGACATAGAAATTGATATTCCGCGCACTCATTTGCAGACATTAAATTAGCTTCTTTACATATCAATCTTTATGAAGCCTTGAGTGTGCTAAGAGGCTGCAGTTGGTATAATGAAACAAGGATGGCAATAATGCTCCCGTTGCATAGCAGTTTGATCCATTCCTGGTTTTACAATGAGTTTAATGAGACTTGTTACCTATACACTGTGGTTTATCAAGTTCATAGTAAAAACTGGAAATTACTATGCAATAGGAGTCTTATTTCCATCCCTGTGAAATCTCCAGTTAGCAACTGGGATTAACGAATGATGATCTTCACCCAGTACTGTACTAGCCAATGTACACATTTGAACAGGACATAATTAAGGAATAATTTCTTAAATTCAATACAATTCTCCAGATTTGTTTGTATTGTATATTTTCAGATCATAAACCCCACAGCTACTGGGGCAGTCATACAATGCATTCTGTTTGGGTACACTCTTGGATTGATTCCAGCAGTATGTCAAAACTGCACTTACCCCTGACACACACATTTAAGAAAAGACAGAAATTGATACAGCTATCCTCCACGCTTACAGGTTTTTATATAAACCCTTTATTGTGCAGTTTACGCTTATTATAAAATAATCTTACAGTTTACTAAAGAAAATAAAGCTCACTGCTATCGTGGAATCTCAATAGTTACAACTTGCCTACAGGATCCCGTGCAGGAAGCAGTGTAATGCAAAGAAACAAAGTCCTGCAGAAGATGTTAATGCTAGAATGTATCTGGAACGTGGTGGCAAAATAGTGTTTAAAACGTTTACATTCCAAACTCAAATTGCATGCGGTTTGGCGGCATTGACTGCTGAAGTACATTCAACACCTCTCACACGAAACAAAATGATATGAACTTATCTAAAACAAACTGAAACACAAAACATAATAAAGCAGACCAAAAGAGAAGGAATCACCCAAGACAAATCATTCAGAAGACGCAGCAGCCACGTAGTGTACTGGCTTATAACTTTCATTACTAGCGTATCCTTTGGTAGGACACACAGACAATAACTGGTGTGGACAACAGCAGAGTATAAATCTGAACAGCAAATATTCCTCAAGTGTGAGAAAACAGGCAGGAAGATCTGATTTATGTCACCCTAGTAGTAATGACCAATCCAGATGTTAGTTTTTCATGTTTATTGTACAGCGCTGATTTGAACTGCTTACAACAGTAAAATCACATGGGGTGGGAGATCCATAAGAAACAAAACACAGTAAAAACCAGTCTTGGTTTTCAGCACAGATCTGTATAACCAAACTGTAAATCTTGAAATAACTTGTGGCAAACTATACTTCTATACTGCAGCTTAACATAGAAGGAAAGCCATCTTTACAAATCAGCTGCTCAATATCGAACTGTAAAGAGAACTTGTCCAGATATAACCCAGACTTGGGGGGGGGTTTACACATTGGTTAATCTCTGACCAGAACAAAAATAATTTCCAAAATGGGAAAGTCCAGGCAGATCTTCACATTCTTCAGTTATTCCACCTGAGAAGAGTCTAGTTCATCCAGAAATCTCCGACACTTTGACATCAGGACTTTGATCGCCTCGCTCACCAGAACGTCTGGGGGAAGGATTCCTGTCGACTCCACAGAGACTGTACAAAATAAATACATAAAAAAAAGTTTAAACATAGTCTATATATTTATCGTGGAAAACTGTAAAATATGTTTGCACGTACTTGATTTTTGTGACCTTTCAGAGTTTTATTTTTCTCCTCTTGAACTGTAACTTGATTGAGACCATAGGCACCAAACCCATAATGCACAGAGGAGGCAAACTACATATCTTGTGCCCCTCTACTTTTTTCTGCTCAGTGTACACACTACTATTCTATGTTTTGTTAAGGTTTTCCCTTTAAACTGTTTAAAACACTGGTGCACAACTCAGGTCATGGAGGGCCGGTGTCCCTCCTGGTTTCTGTTCTAACCATACCCTAAATTAGTTAATTAGACCAATTAAGCTTCTAATAAGGTCCAATAAAGTAATTTAGGGTGCACTTATAAAACCTTAATAAAAACCTGCAGGGACACCGGCCCTCCAGGACCGAGTTGTGCACCACTGGTTTAAAATGTCATAAGAAGATGATGCTGGGCAGTTTGTGGAGACTACAAAAAATACTTAATGATATATAGGCTAGGTAGTTGTTAGTTGAGTTTGTTTTCCTTCTCTATTAATTAAATTATAACCATTGAAAAAAAAAGCAAGAGAGAAACTTTTTTTTATTTATTAATTTGTTTTTTTAAAATAAGGAAGTTAGTAGGTTCACGTTGCTTTGGGGCCATGAACGGGTTTAAGTTCAACACCAACTAAATAAAATGCTGTTCCTGTTATTAAGCACCGGTAATAATCTGAAGCAGTGATATTGCAAAATAACAGAAGCCCGTTTTTACTGTAGTGAAGTAGGCTAGAATGTGTTTTTGTTTGTTTTTTGTTTTTTTAGAAAAAACTTGTTCTTTATTGAAATTAATTTTCAATCAAACCAAATAGGAATTTGCTTAAGATGTTTTTCAAGTCGTCTTATTTCTGCATTAAAAAATACAATAGAGTCCCAGTCCTTCTTTCACAGCCAGTGTCATCTTACTTTAAAAGGCACCTACTGCACCTGAAATCGTAAGGTAATTTTAAAAATGTTGCTTATACTGTCCCCGTCATTCTGCGCACTGTCAGCCCTTGTTAATGATATAAAATAAAGTAACGGATCCAATGAAAGTGCAAAACTTGCCCCATCATTTACAGAAAAAAATATAAATATTAAAACACTAGCAAGAAATGACTTGGTTGTAGTAGCAGCGTCACATTATTGTTTTGTGTTATTTTCTTATGGGCAAAATTGCCCTCTAACAAAATGGACTATACTTAGAAGCAAGCACAAAAGCAAAAGACACAATTTCTTAGCGGGATAAGACAATTTTAATGTTATAAAACAGAAAACAACTCTTGACTGGTCCTTCATGTAACTAAGTTTATGCTGTTATAAAATCATACTGTTAATTTTTAATTCAGCAACAAATACATAATATTTACATTTGCTTCAGAATTAAGTCTTTTTTAATATAAATTAAAACCAGTGCTTCTGACAAGTATTTTGAACTGCCTTACTTAGGGAACAATTACCTTCAAAAGAATAGTACTTGCTTCTCTTTGTCTGTTTATATCAAACTCCTTAAAATTAGGTCTTGGAAATTGTCCAAAAGGTCCTTGAAGGCCCTTGGAATTTGTATTGGAAAAACTGTACAAGCTTGTACATGATTTTGGCAGCTGAGGTTTTATAAAATGAATATTATGTGAAATGGGCACACATGTAAAAGGTTTGTGAGTTGTCAGGTTGATCCATATGGTAAAATGACAAGCTGTAAGAAATCGTTTTGAATTTCTTTTTCTACAAAGTCAAGTTCAAATGTGCTTCTGAAAGTGGTCCAAAATGCCTCAGAATGCATCAGAGATCATGTACAACCCCAGAGTTTTGGGGGCCTAAAGCCAAAAGATTGGTTTTGCACCAGGAGTTTCAGTCAGAATGATTATTATCCACTTTCACCCATGCGAGTGTGACAGAATAGAAGCAAGCAACTTTCATTTTGCATTTTAGAGTGGTGGTGTTTGGATCTGCCAAAGCAAAGACAACTTAAAAAAAAAAAAAGCCACCAGTAATGTGAACTTACAGATAAAGTGATCTCGGACTCTGGCAAGCTTCACCTTGTTTTTCAGTTCCTCGTACCGGAGGACTTCTCTACTGCAGGTATCTAGTCGAGAATTCACCACCTTAGCAAACTTCCTCCCTAAATGAAAAAGAAGGATTTGGTGATGCAGGCAGGACACATACACATACACACAAACTCTTACGACACCATTTCTGGACTGCCTAACCTGAAATGGCAATAGTTAGTCCAGCTGTTAATCTCCTGGGGCATATTCACACAATATTTACCCCACTTTTACATTTTTACCATTTAAAAAATATTGATATTTCTAAGCTTAAAATGAACCATCACTGGGGTAAAACACTTTGTGACTACAACGTTAAATGTGCATTCTTTATTTAGCCTATTTTAGAAAGTTAGAGACACATATTCTGCCCCTAGTTTGTTTACTTTTAGCAGCACATGACATTTCCAGAAAACATTATGAATAAAAATGAAATTTAATACATATAAATACTGCTCCACATTCTGCAGGTTATGTGAATTGAATTGTACCCCATGTCAGAGAGAACACTGGCCCAAGGGTTGCATTTACTTATTATAACTAAACTATTTTGATATATATTTTTAATTTAGTTGTCGCTAACTGTTTATCATTTTCTCCAAATTTTTTGAATAAGACAATTATTTTTAGGCTCAGCTCACTGCTACCACCCCTACACTGACTTGGGAGGGCGAAGACGAACACACACACACGCACTGTCAGCCGACCACTTTTTTTCACACTGCAGACCCACCATGCAGCCACCTCAGAGCTACAGCATCGGAGGACAATGCAGCTCTGGGCAGCTTACAGGCAAATCCGCAAGCGCCCAGCCAGTCTAGAGGGGTTGCTGGTGCGTGATGAGCCGAGGCCACAACCCCTCCCTTAGTAAAACGGAATTAAAACAGTTAGCATAAAACCGCTGAGCATTTCATTGTTCTTTGTTGTTGGTTTTTACAACATTAAAATGTTACATTTTCCTTTCACAATAAAAATCTTGATCAATCGGCTCTAAGCAGACAGAAGACACACCATGACACTTTATCCAAATGAATGGTGTAGACAAAGCACACACACAGCATTTACTCCAATGCACAGGATGCACCCAGCCGTGTAACTGGCAGCAGCTACACGCCGGTCCCAAGCCCGGAAAAATGGGGAGGGGTGGGGAAAGCAATGGCAAACTACCCCACTATTTCTGCCGAAATACTTTATGGATCACAACGAAACGTCTTCAAACATGGTGCTGGAAGGTGGGCCCCCTGGGCCGGAAGGCACCCAACAAGCGACCAGGGAAGGATAAGGACGAAGTTCGAATAGCTCAGGCAATTATGACGCGGACGGGACAAATCCACCAGGACACCAGTCGGCTGATGCAGACCCATGTGAAAGAACTCGTCTGCGTCTCACGAAGGTTCACAACATCGGAACTTGGAATGTCCGTGGCATGAATACGGGCAAATTGGACATCATAAAAACCGAAATGGAACGACTCAACATCGACATACTTGGTATCAGCGAGCTCCACTGGACAGGAAGCGGCTATTTCAACAGCGATGATTATACGGTATACTACTCCGGGAATGACAACATCAGACGCAATGGAGTAGCCATCATTGCAAACAAGAAAATTGCAAAGACCGTTCAATGTTTCAACGCTGTCAACGACAGAATCATGACCGCCCGCTTTCACGGGAAGCCTCGCTCGCTCACAATCCTGCAGGTGTACGCGCCGACCACCGAAGCGAAAGAAGAGGATATCGAAAAATTTTATTCGGATCTCCAACAAGCAATCGATCAAGTCCCGGCCAAAGACATCATCCTTATTGGCGGGGATTTCAATGCAAAAAGTCGGCGCTGGAGGAGAACCACCAGTCGTAGGCAAATTCGGACTAGGTGAACGAAACGAGGCTGGCGACCGTTTGGTTCAGTGCTGCCAAGAAAATCGATTACTGATCGCAAACACGTGGTTTGAGCAGCCTAAACGCCGCGCATACACGTGGATAGCACCGAATGGACAATATCGCAACCAGATCGACTACCTCCTCTGCCAACAACACTGGAAGAGCTCAGTGCAAGCAGTCAAAACGCTACCCGGTGCAGATTGTGGATCCGACCATCAGCTGTTGGTCGCGAAAGTCAAACTCCGCTTCAACACCATCAAAAGGCAACCAGCACAGCTACGTTTTGACACCTGCAACATCCCAGCAAAATATGCGGTTGAGGTACACAACAGATTTGAGGCACTCAGCACAACTGAAAAAGCCCCGGATGAATTGTGGGAAGAAATGAAATCGATCATAATGGACACAGCGGAACAACTGATCCCGCACAAAAAGCCAGTGAAAGGACCACAATAGCTCTCGGATGCGACGATCGAAATCGCCAACAAAAGACGAACAGCCAAAGCCACTGGCAAGAGGCTCGAATTCAGTTTGCTAAATGCGGAATTTCAGAGAGAAGCGAGGAGGGATAAGGAGCGTTACTGGAACGAACGGTGCGCAAAACTGGAAGCTGCAAGCAAACAAGGACATACCCGTGAGCTTTTTGCCCATGTGAAGCAGGCACGGGCACCTTTCGCACCCCGAAAAGCAACGACCATCAAAGATCGGAATGGCAAAGTACTACAGAATGAAGACCAAATTAAGAGGAGGTGGCAAGAGTACACAGCGGAATTATATGCAGGAAACGGACCGAGTCCATCAGCCAGTCAGGAAGATTCGATCGAGCAAGAACCAGATATTCTGAAGGAGGAGGTAGCCTGGGCACTGAAAGAACTCCCAAGCAGGAAAGCCCCGGGCATCGACTGCATACCAGCCGAACTACTCAAGCCAATACCGATCCCGATACTCACAGCGCTTTGCCAACTGATCTGGAAGACCAAATCGTGGCCCAAAGAGTGGAAAAGATCAGTCCATGTCCCGCTTCCAAAAAAGGGCGACACGCAAGAATGTTGCAACTATCGGACCATCGCACTTATACCGCACGTAAGCAAAATCCTGCTAAAGATTATTCAAAAACGCATGGCCTCATCTATCGAGAGGGAACTCCCTGATGTGCAAGCTGGATTTCGAAAAGGACGTGGAACCAGAGATCAAATTTCAAACTTGCGGTGGATCATGGAGAAGACTCGCGAATATCAAAAGAACGTGTATATGTGTTTCATCGATTACAGCAAAGCATTCGATTGCGTTGACCATGGCAAGTTATGGAAATGTCTGAAGCAAATGGGCGTCCCAGAACATCTAGAACAACTGATAAGATCGCTCTAAAAGAATCAAGAAGCCACGGTCAGGACAGCATTCAGCAACACGGACTGGTTTGAGATCGGAAAAGGCGTTAGACAAGGCTGCATTCTATCACCGGCCCTGTTCAACCTATATGCCGAAACAATCATGAGACGATGTAATCTGGAAGAATCACCGATCGGAGTGAAAATTGGAGAGAGGAACATCAACAATCTTCGATACGCCGACGACACGACTTTGCTCGCAGAGAGTGAAAAAGACCTAGAATATCTGGTCCGAAAGGTCAAAGAAGAAAGCGAGCGCATGGGTTTGTACCTCAACATCAAGAAAACAAAGGTAATGACAACAGCAGGCAATGGTACACTCCACTTGACAATTGACAATGAAGAAATCGAATCAGTCCAAGATTTCCTCTTCCTTGGATCCAAGATCGACCGAGGTGGCGAATCGGGACCAGAAATCAAACGCAGAATCGCACTTGGGCGCAGCGCAATGCAGGGAATGGCAAAAATATGGAAGAGCAATGACATCAGCATAGCAACAAAGACTCGCATAATCAATGCAATCGTTTTTCCGATTTCCACATACGCATGCGAAAGCTGGACGCTCAAGAAGGCCGACAGAAGGAGGATCGATGCTTTTGAACTTTGGTGTTGGAGACGATTGCTGCGAACACCATGGATGGCAATGGTCACAAACAAGACGATCCTTGAACGTGTCAAACCACAAACATCGTTAGAGGGAAAAATCACAAAACAGCGGCTCTCATATTTTGGACACATCATGCGAGCTAATTCCCTAGAAACAGCATTAATGCTCGGCACAGTCAGTGGGTCAAGAAGAAGAGGGCGTCAGAGAACCCGCTGGCTGGACACAATCAAGGCCTACACAAACATGCACATGAAAGATCTGAAAGAAGCGGTCAAAGACAGAAATGCGTGGAGAATGATGACCCATAAAGTGACCGAAAGTCGGCCTCGACTAAACGGATTTTAATATATATACAGGATGCTAGTTTTGTTTTAAAAATTGAAAAACACACCTAGCAAGAAACTGCTGTATAAAGTGTGACAAAGTGCCCGCCCCTGTGTATATTATCTGTTATGTGTTGCGTGTGGTGTGTTTAAATGTTGGTGTATAGTCACTGGTACACAGGATATAAACGGGTCTGTGCAACACGAGTGTTTAAAATGTATATGTGTATTTAGGCACAAGGATTGCACAGCACTTCACGTGCAAGTAAAATAATAATAACGTATCTGCTATGTGAGCACAGGGAATTGCACTTTATTAATTCACGTGCTGGGATGTCAAGTGAATAATTTTTATTTTCTGTTCTGTAATTGAATCCCAGCACAACAATATATATAGACGCACACTTTGTCCTTTTAGAAAGGCCATACGCTTACTGAATCCAGCCCACTTAGTGAAAGTACCACGATATCAAAACCTGCTTACCATTGACATTTTCAATCTCGATGACGCCCTTTGAAAAGCAGAGTTTCAGTTTCTCTGCCAGATCCCCCTCCACCACCTGCATCAGTGAGATTTCAGGAAGGAGGCGGTAACTTGCCGTGGCCACCGGAGAAAACTTGGCATGGTCTTGACCTTAAAAAAAAAAAAAAAAAAAAAAAAAAGAGAGATCCCCAAAACTGGTCTTTTATTCGCAGATGATTTACAGAAAAGTCTACAGCATGTGACCTCTCTACCAGACACCTAGCTTCCCTATGCCAGCGAATAATAAATTAATAGATAAATAAATAAATAAATCATACAATTAAAACAACCTGCCCCAAGATTCCTGGGATTAAAGGACCATGCTAAGCTTTCTGGCAACCCCTTAGGCACTGTGTTTCAGACAGCACAAACCTCGGACACTCAGTCTGCTAACTGTAGATTGTGTTGGTACAATAGTCCAATGTCCACTGGACTGAGAACACCATTTAACTTGTGATCTGAACCGAACTGAAACCCTGGCCTCAAGACATGACATGTACAAAACTGAATATGCCCATATGTCATATCAGATTTTTTTAATTTGCATGGAATACAGGTATTAAAAGGGGTACCATTTTTACACTGAACAAAAAACATGAAGCTTTAAGCCTAACTTGCTTAATTAACAAATTCTAAAATGTGAACTAAAACTATGTTGCATCCCGGCAGAACATTCCTGTATTTGAGAAAAGAAATACAGTGAGAAATACAGTGTAGGGATGGTCTGCATTTGAAAATGAAATTGAAAAACAAAGCACACGCACAGATGCCTACAATGCAACATATAAAGAGAAGGTTTAACTGCAGTGCGTACACACTGTATGCTATCTGCAGGTGCTAGCTGCGGTACCGTGCACCAGGCCTTACCAATTCCCTTCACACAGTGCATGATGATGTCTAGCTCCTGCCCTGGGCGAAGCTTGGCGATCAGAATGTCATCGTGAACTGGGCAGATATCTGCTTCAGAGAACAGGTCTGCCTGGTTCCCAATCGGAATCCACTTCATGTGCTTGGTGTAAACTACGGGAAGCAGGGAAAAAAACATCAGTCCCAGACAGTGCACTACCAGCCATAAGGCTGACAAGAAAAGACTATATTTTCTCTAAATAAACTGTGAGAAAAGGAACTACTGTTGCCAAAATATTGGACACTCATTGTAAAGTGTATATAGTTGAATTATTACAGCAGATATAATTATTAATTTCATAAATATCACAGCATAACTGTATAATACATAGTTATTATACTAATGTAAACTATAATTATAATATATATATATATATATATATATACACACACACACACACACACACACACACACATATATATATATATATATATATATATATATATATATATATATATATATATATATATATATATATATATATATATACAGTACTGTGCAAAAGTTTTAGGCAGGTGTGAAAAAATGCTGTAAAGTAAGAATGCTTTCAAATATAGACATGTTAATAGGTTTATCAATTAACTAAATGCAAAGTGAGTGAACAGAAGAAAAATCTAAATCAAATCCATATTTGATGTGACCACACTTTGCCTTCAAAACAGCATCAATTCTTCTAGGTACACTTGCACAAAGTCAGGGATTTTGTAGGCATATAGTCAGGTGTATGATTAAACAATTACCAAACAGGTGCTAATGATCATCAATTCAATATGTAGGTTGAAACACAATCATTAACTGAAACAGAAACAGCTGTGTAGGAGGAATAAAACTGGGTGAGGAACAGCCAAACTCAGCTAACAAGGTGAGGTTGCTGAAGACAGTTTACAGTCAAAAGTCATACACAACGGCAAGACTGAGCACAGCAACAAGACACAAGGTAGTTATACTGCATCAGCAAGGTCTCTCCCAGGCAGAAATTTCAAGACAGACAGGGGTTTCCAGATGTGCTGTCCAAGCTCTTTTGAAGAAGCACAAAGAAACGGGCAACGTTGAGGTCCGTAGACGCAGTGGTCGGCCAAGGAAACTTACTGAAGCAGATGAGACACATCATGCTTACTTCCCTTCGCAATCGGAAGATGTCCAGCAATGCCATCAGCTCAGAATTGGCAGAAAACAGTGGGACCCTGGTACACCAATCTACTGTCCGGAGAAGTCTGGTCAGAAGTGGCCTTCATGGAAGACTTGCGGCCAAAAAGCCATACCTCCGATGTGGAAACAAGGCCAAGCGACTCAACTATGCACGAAAACACAGGAACTGGGATGCAGAAAAATGGCAGCAGGTGCTCTGGAATGATGAGTCAAAATTTGAAATATTTGGCTAGAGCAGAAGGCAGTTTGTTTGCTGAAGGGCTGGAGAGCGGTACAAGAATGAGCGTCTGCAGGCAATAGTGAAGCATGGTGGAGGTTCCTTGCAAGTTTGGGGCTGCATTTCTGCAAATGGAGTTGGGGATTTGGTCAGAATTAATGGTCTCCTCAATGCTGCGAAGTAAAGGTATATACTTATCCATCATTCAATACCATCAGGGAGGCAACTGATTGGCCCTAAATTTATTTTGCAGCATGACAATGACCCCAAACATACAACGAAAGTCATTAGAACTATCTTCAGCGTAAAGAAGAACAAGGAGTCCTGGAAGTGATGGTATGGCCCCCACAGAGCCCTGATCTCAACATCATCGAGTCTGTCTGGGATTACATGAAGAGAGAGAAGCAACTGAGGATGCCTAAATCCACAAAAGAACTGTGGTTAGTTCTCCAAGATGTTTGGGCCAACCTACCTGCCGAGTTCCTTCAAAAACTGTGTGCAAGTGTAACTAGAAGAATTGATGCTGTTTTGAAGGCAAAGGGTGGTCACACCAAATATTGATTTGATGTAGATTTTTCTTCTGTTCACTCACTTTGCATTTTGTAAATTGATAAATATAAACTATTAAGATGTCTATTTTTGAAAGCATTCTTACTTTACAGCATTTTTTCACACCTGCCTAAAACGTTTGCACAGTACTCTGTGTGTGTGTGTGTGTGTATATATATATATATATATATATATATATATATATATATATATATATATATATATATATATATGCACACACACATATATATCTATACACATCTACATATATCTATATATATCGAGAGAGAGAGACAGAGAGCGAGAGAGAGCGAGAGAGAGAGAGAGAGAGAGAGAGAGAGAGAATTAATGTTTTGGCAACAGCAGTTTTTCTTTTTGTTGGACACATGACGTATGACAATATAAATAATGGTTTAAATACCATTCCATATTAAATGCAATCGCTGGGTCCTCACATCTCAAATAACAGAAACAGCAAGAAAGCATACCCATGTGGTTGAGGTAGAGCTCGCTGGGGTCTGTAGAGTCTTTGGTGGCTCTTGGGTTCTTGGAGCACTTTATGTTTAATTGAAATTGAATTGTGTCAATCTCTGTGCCTTCTTCATCTCCTGTGAGAAACACGGGACACAACATCTTTAATATCTTGCACACACAAACAAACTTTGAGACTATTACTATGAACTGAAAGAAACACATTCTAGTCCTTGTTACAGAATGCTCTGCCTTACAAATAAATAAAATAAATAAATAAAAACTAAATGCAGAACCTACTTATCTTCACTTAGACCATGGTTTAAATACCCATCCCATATTCACTAACCCGCAACACAGAGAGTAAAACTTATATAGAATGTACTTGGATCCCTTGAGTTTTGGGGTATTCAAGACAATGGAACATCATCTTACCTGCGCTTCGGTATTCAAAGAGCCGGGGGTCGGCCTTGATTGGAATCAGCCCTAGTCTATGTGCCAGAATCTCATCCTGGACAATGGATGTGTTGTTGTATATAAACACCTTCTCTACTGCCATCGTTGGCACCTTCACAGAAAACATATGAGTGAATCAGAGTGCATAGGAATTGACAACAATGACCAGCTTTAACTGGAGCCCATAATACAGTTCCAACACACACCTCCAAGATGTATTAAGCTTTTAGTGCAACTGGACCCTTATTCTTTTCTATAGCCTAGTATCTGTAGCAACTAAAAAACAAAGAGGGAAGGTTTTATCCCCTAAGCAGGACTGCCAAATGTAATGCCTATAGAAAGCATGGCGCCTTATTGTGGCTCTGTGTTACTGGGGTAGTATTTGATACAGCTTCTGTATCTAATTATTACTGCGGAACGGATTCATAAAGTTACTTATCAAGCTGCAAAGGTTTGTTAAGAAAGGTAATTTTGTTTTCAACTAACAGTCTATTATGCATGTTATACCTCACATAACTCTACAGCCTAAGTTATGTATTATTTATTTTAAATATTACTAGTTATTTTTTTTTCTAGTATTATTTTACTTAGTGAGAATACAAAGTATATTTACCTATCAACAAAAACACAGTACAATAACTAACATTGCATAGTTATAAGCACTCTTAGTAATAACAAGTACTGCTATGTATGTTTCAATTAGACTCCAGTTTTAAAATGATATCTCTTGCATAATTACGTACTTATGTAATAGACATTATGAACAATACTTCTCACCTCTGCTAATAGAATACGTCGGAAAGCATTAGCGATAGCAGCGTCAATCCCAACCATGTCGAACTCCAATGTACCTGTACTTTCATCCATTTGAATTATGTCAACTCGAAAATTCTACAAAGAAAAGTACAGTTCTGTTGTAATAACGTCAAGTCAAAGCAAAAGAGACTGCACGTGTTTTCACTGAGGTTGGCATCAGTTACTTGCAGAGGATATTAAAAGGGCAGGAGGTCATTGAGAAAAAAGGGCACTTTTCAAGCATCGCATGACTGAGAAAAAGGGCACTTTTGGGGCATAAGGGCAGGAAGGCAGGGGCTTAAGCCTACCCAGCCACCCCCCCTGTGCAGGTGGCCAGTTGGCATCATACCTCCAATTTATACTGAACTAAGTGCTGCAATACAATGACCTAAATGTGTTATACCTCTTCAAATTTCTTCTGGTCCCATGTGTCATCGTAGCCACGGTAGTTTCCTGGGAAGTCAGTGGTATGGACCTGCACATAAAAATATAACTAGTAAAATAACCTTAGCAAAATATACACGTGGGCGCACAAGTTACGGCCATCATCAGTCTTTTGAAGGGGTTTCCTATTACCAGTACAAATTCTACTGCCAGTATGACAAAGTCCCCAACAGACTGCTGGCGAGTTTGACATCAGGTCTGAAAAAAACGAAATACTTCTTTGTTGACTCAGTTTAGAGAACATGAAATGGGTGCTTATATTACGAGTTTGTTTTGTGCAGCAGCGAAATCAGGTGCCTTAATGCCAGCAAAAATCCTAACAGTGACACCTCCCAATAATACTAAAATCATTACAGCACTCTACCCAACAACAGGCGTGATAAGGTATTAGCAAGGATGCACACTAGAAATGTACACTCTCCGCTTGCCCAGCTTTACCAACATTATAATTTGCCCTCCCCTGACATCCCCAGCTTATTCACATTGGAACACTCACATTCCGCACGCCATATTCCCCAAGAATTACACGATTTCGGATCTCTTCCACGTTGCTGTTGGGCGCCGCCATTTCTGTGAGACTATTGACAACAAAAAAGTGTCCCTCTATGTCATATCCGGTTGTCATTTAAAGGCGCAGTGAAGAGCTGAATACATCTGTATTCATTCTGTCACAATAATATATCTAGGTATAACATCTGTGTTAAAAATTAGTACATCAAATAAATACTACACAGTGTAAAGTACGTGATAATCCTTTTACAACTTTGCCCCATTTCACTGATAATGACCAACTCTTAGGTATGGAAAGCCGTTTTAACATTTAATCCTCTTCTGATATTCTATTACTGATAGTATTGCTTTGTTGGTATAAGTAATACCATTTATATATAATATATATAATATATAATATATATATATATATATATATATATATCTATAGATATATATATATATGACACCAAAAATACACACACACACACACACATATATACATATATATATATATATATATATATATATATTCGTAGTCCTCCACTATGACCCAAAATGACCCAAGAGCCATTACTTTTAAAAGAGTGAAACATCTGTATTTGTGCATTGGGATATGGAGCCCCCAGATTTCAGCAAGTGTTGGGAGACTTGGAACCAGTATTTACTGGACTCTGGCACCCAGCTGGTATATGAAATCCGAGACAAAGTTTACAGTAAATTGAATTATTTATCGGTGTAGACAACAAATAATTGACTTTAGAAATATATACAGAAAATTAAATTTCAGTGGACATATTTTTTCATGAACCAGCTGAATCGGTTTCTCAACCAGCACGACCAACTGAAGGTAAACCACCAGCATACAGAGTGGGGCATTAGAACTAGAATATTGTGTAGATACAGAATTTATTTTTATATATGTCACTAATAAGATAGCTTCCCGGAAAAGGCCAACACGATTCTCGCGAGTATGAAAAGGACTTGACACAATTTGCGCGAGAGCTCCCGGGATCTCCACGTCTTCAGGCTTCAACATACACTGGACTGTTTATATATTTTGCTTTTGTGTGTGTTTGTGAATAAAATACGTTTGGAACTCGGAGACACCGTTGCCTCCGTCCTTTGTTCGATAAATAAACATCTTTACGTGTTAGTAGTTAAGCGTCAGTGAAAACTGTCTTGAAAAATAAGAATCTGAGCATCCACGAAGATGTCAACAACAGAAGGAAACAAGAATACAAACAGCACAGAGTCGTGGGGAGGCTTCGATGACAACCCGATTCAGGTGTGTGTGTGTGTGTGTGTGTGTGTATATATATATATATATATATATATATATATATATATATATATATATATATATAATTTAAAAATACCAAGATGAAATTCAACAGTTCTGTGGGATAAAAATGTGTACAGCAATAGCATAGTAGCCTGCTAATAAGGGCCATTCCTGGTAAATGATACTAAAAACGAAACCGTCACCTAAGATGTGCAGTACTGCACGGTTATAAAAATGCATTAGATTGAAATCAGTACAAACCTTAACTGTAACCCTACACTTATTTTTTGTTGTTCATTGACAGATTAGTTTGTTAATATTTGCTAGTAAGTTTGTTTAGGTATTTATCTTAGGTTAAAAACGACGAAGTAAGAGCTGTCAGATGGCCACTGTGATCTGCAAAACCATGCATAGAGTTTCATTATAACCAAAAACGTATTTCTCAAGACACAGCCTTAAATAGTTGTCGGGCAGTAAGGAGTCAGTTGGTGTCTTTACTGTAATATGGTACTAAAGAGATGGAAAGAAGACTCCTATTGCATAGTCCCATTCCAGGTTTTAATATGAGCTTGGTTAGCTACAGTATATAGATTTAAAAAAAAAAAAGCTCAGTTGTGTCTCATTAAAATCATAGTAAAACCAGGAATGGATCAAACCAATAAACATTGGAGTCTTCTTTCCACCCCTGTGCTTTGGTATATATTTTTTTTGATACTTCGGAATCAAATGATATTTGAATTGTACTACAGTGTACAAGAGACATTGTGTAGACTTTCACACTACTTTGAATTGGGAGACACTGTAGATGCAGCACTGTTGGATAATTCAGTTGAGCAAAGCTTGATTTGTCCACTGCAGGGTGGCGGCTCTGCGGTGATCGACATGGAGAACATGGACGACACCTCGGGGTCAAGTTTCGAGGACATGGGGGAGATGCATCAGCGAATGAAAGAGGAAGAGGAGGTGTCGGAGGAGGCTGCGGCGACAGAGGAAGGGGATGACGGAGAGTTCTTAGGCATGAAGGGGGTCAAGGGGCAGCTCGGTCGGCAGGTTGCCGATGAGGTGAGACCAGGTTGGCAGTGAAGAATAGACGGTTTCAGCCCATGGATTAGATC
Organism: Polyodon spathula; assembly: GCF_017654505.1. NCBI lineage: Eukaryota > Metazoa > Chordata > Actinopteri > Acipenseriformes > Polyodontidae > Polyodon > Polyodon spathula. The sequence continues at coordinate 19,691,157 of NC_054538.1, forward strand.
ATTTACAGAGATCCCAATTAGGATCTTTAAGTTCATCTTATAAATTCCCGTTTTTATTTATTTATTTTATTTTACATGTTACCGTACTTGTAAGACATGGATTTAAATAAAGACAGAACAACAGGAAGCTATCTAAAGAAGGTATTAGTAGATATTAACAGCCCTGCGATTTATTCTGTTTTTTTTTTTATTTTGACTCCTAGGTGTGGCAGGCTGGTAAGAGGCAGGCATCGAAGGCTTTTAACCTGTATGCCAACATCGACATCCTCAGACCCTACTTTGATGTTGAGCCTATCCAGGTCAGGAACAGGTAAGGTACTTCTAACGGTCATAGGGGTTAAGCAGAACAACTCACAAATGCACAAAAGTAAAAGAAAATAATGATCTTGAATTGATTTGTTAATGGTATTATATATTATCTCTAAACCACTGTGCATAAATATTTCATTTTTGTTTAATAGTTCAAAGTGAACTGCAGATGAGGAGGGAAAAAACCCACGGAATCTATCACATTAGCACTTTCCACCTGTACGCGTGCATGATTTTGATTGAGCGGATTTTCACTCTGATATATATTTACTGGTGGGTAAAGATGGCAATTGTTCCTTGTGGAGAGCTTTTTCAGCTGCTCATGATCTTTGCTGTTTTCAACTTGTCGTATCAGTGAAGAACAGTGTTTATGCATTTTTTAGAAGTATAAATGCTCTGGTAAACATAAATAATAATCACAATACTCTTACAGTTTTTGTTTTATTTATTAGCAATAGCGTCTGGCTGAATTTGTTTTTAATGTTTGAAATGGATCCATTTCTTGCAAAACAAAAACAAAGGAAGAAAACACAAGTCTAATGAAAGTGCAAGTGAAATGCTACTGTTAAACCCCTTTATGTCAACAAACCATTACTTTCAACAAAAGAAATGTACAGTTTGTGGTTACTGCAATCCCCTTATGTACCTAGTAGGGTTTAGGACCCAGGGGAGCCCTGTGGCAGGGATGCATTCAGTGCACAAGGCAAGCTTACGTGCTTGACCATCTACGAGGGCTTTGCGTGCGATAAGCCCTCCCAGTAAAAAAACAAAACAAAAAAACACAAATATTAATGCAAATTTCAAGCTTCTTGGACAACAACATATTCTCATATAACCTTAAACAACGTTGATATAAGGCATAGTTTCTGTAAACTATGCAGGACTGATTTTAAATGACAGCCGGATATGACATTGAGGGACATGTTTTTTGTTGTCAAGAATGGTGTTTGTGGTAAGCACAAGAGGCCACAAAAACACCAAAAAGCCAGTGACGCTCAGAAAACTAGCTCCTCAATGACATCTTTCATTGCCAAAGGAAAAATGGAGATCAAGAAAGTTACCTGTTGTGACTAGTTCAACAAATCTGCAGGAAAGTGTACACAAATAGCGAAAGGCGATTCTATTACAATATCAGCATCAATTGCTTTAGAAATTCAGGTTGATTTGATAATGTGCCGTGTATGAATAACGTTGCAATACCACTTTGTTGTATTTTTCCTTTTTTATTTTTATGATGGACCTTTTGACCTGTTTACAAAGTATTGGCTGCTGCCAACAGCCGCCTACAACAGTACAATAAGAACCACAGGGGCCAAGAGAGAATGTGATTGTGAAGCATGTCATGGTTGTTTTTCTGTTGTGATATTTGTCCTTTTTAAAAGCAATTACAAGGAGCACTATATCACAGTATATCATTCTACCAAGTAATAAAGTGGAATAGTTGTATGCCTTTGCCTTATGTAGGTATTCATTTCAATTCAGGCACTAAGATTTCAGTCACTTTGGATTTTTTTCTTTGACTTAAAAAAAAAAAAAAAAAAAAAGGTTGTCAATGTTAGTTAATTATAGTTTTATCTTGGTTGATGTTTTTGAAATTGTAAACATTTTAAATGGCTCACAGAATTATGCCGAGATGGGAAGTAAATGGTAACTTTATAATATTTACAATGCAGACTATTTTATATTATTTATAATAACTTTGCTAAATAGAAAGCAAATACCAGTGTCTCCAAAGAGATTTCTAAATACTGTATTTTAATTCTGTGCACCCAAAGATGTGTAATTGAGTTTTAAGAATGAAGCCTACTGTTTGGTAGTCTAAACTAGCAGTCTGTCAGTCCCAAACTGTTGTGGAAAATTATATATTAAATAAACAGGAAAAAAAATGTTAACCAGATTATTCTACCTTTTATTGCAACTGTGGTACCATTCAGTAGAGCGAAAATTGTAAAGGGTACTTTAGCTGAAACCTCCCGACAGAAGGGGTACAGATTTAAAAATGTGTTTTAAAACCCCTGATCTAAAGGGTAAAGAGCCCAGCAGAGTACACTTTTGTCCACTTCAATGACAGTACAAAAAAAAAAAAAAAAAAAGAAATGATTTAGAAGTTCATAAAACCCTGGAGTGACACGTTCGCTATTGGCAGAGTCACGTGTGTATATAAGCTGATGTTTTTGCTTTCTTGCAGGTTATTGGAGTCTCTGATACCCATCCGAATAATTAACTTCCCACAGGTGATTGTGGTTTTTAGATCTGATTTAAAACCAAGCACTCAGGCCCATAACCAGAGCTGACATTCTACCGAGGTCAAATTTAGGTTTCATGCTATAGCTGGCATTATTTATATTACTGATCGGTATTTACTATTCAACCTCCAAATCTATGTTACAGGGCAAATCAGCAGAGAAAATTAAGGAGTCTTTTGTACTTTACCAGAATTTTTACATGAGCATCAGCATTGATGCCCCAAAAAAACAACCGGTGGTCACGACCTTTAGGCTACGTACACACACAGGCTAAATGCGGTTGTGAGTTCATCTTTTGCTCTTAATATGGTTTGTATACACACACAGTTCGATTAAAAAGGGCAGCGACAACCGCACCAGTTAATCCTTTTCAGAGCAAGTATTGAGTGCGGTTATTAATTCAGTTTGGTTAGTTAATGTGCACTAACTGTGTGTGTGTAATACAACCGCAGTTGGAGCTCAGTGGATTTCTGCACAACTAATGATGTCATTGTTTGTCAGACATTTCCGTGTGATAAACATGGCTATATATATATATATATATATATATATATATATATATATATATATATATATATATGTGTGTGTGTGTGTGTGTGTGTGTGTATATATATATATGTATATATGTGTGTGTGTGTGTATATATATATATATATATATATATATATATATATATATATATATATATATATATATATATATATATACATATATATATATATACACACACACACACAAAATAAACACGTGCCTGATGAGCTCAAGTTGACTTTGTAATATTGATGAATAGTAAATTCGTAACAATGGAACCAGTAAATAGTGCATACATATAATATACTTTTTTATTTAAAGTAATCAAAGTACAGTTGTATGATATTTTCAACAAAATATATATATATATATATATATATATATATATATATATATATATATATATTTTTTTTTTTGCTTTTTTGCTGTGCTTGACGAGCTCTCGATTGATTACGTACAGTATTTTCTTCCAAAAGCATAAACAAAAACACAGCCTCCATGTTCTCACACAAAACCTCATGATGGGCATGTAATGATGGCCCGAGTTCAGTGGTTTGTTTAAACAGGGAGTGCACTCACTTCAGTAATGAAAGGTGTGTGTGTGTGTGTGTGTGTGTGTGTGTGTGTGTGTGTGTGTACAACACACAACCGCAGCGAGTGCTGTTTGTAAATACGATTGTTGAGCCCACTGCAGTGTGTGTGTAGGTAGCCTTAGTGTCTTCATAGCATTACAGCCATGCATGCACTATTTGGACTTTAAAACAAATCTATTTAAAAACATGCTTGTGGTTTAAGTTCTGACTAAAAGCCTGTTCAGGTGACCAGAACCCATACATTCCAGGTATCTATCCTTCGTCTGGATCAGGATCTTTTGAAACCTAACTTCTTTTAGGGATTGAAGATATAATTGACTGCAAATTATTAAAGCACTTTACTTTAAGTTGAAGTAAATGGTGTGTCATATGAAACTGACAGTAATCGTAATTGTTTTCTAATTCAAAGCACTGGTAGCTTTAAACTGTAGATGTAACATTTGATATTACACAATCATAAACTAAAATATACAGTAATGTTTTTTACCCCTAGAAAATTGCTGGAGAACTTTATGGGCCCCTGATGCTTGTTTTTACATTGGTTGCCATTCTCCTGCATGGAATGAAGACGTCTGGAACTGTCATCGTAAGGAACTGCCTCAGACCCTTTTTTGCAAGAGTGTTCTGAAGTATTGGGAAGCAAGTGGACTCTGTTTAGAATGTAGTCTAAAAAATTGTGTAATCCCTATTGATAGACCTAAGAACAATATGATCTTTCTGTTTAAAAAAAAAAAAAAACATCTATTTTTAAAATAAAAAACAAACTGAATAATACCATTAGAGAAACCGCTTTACATCACACATGCATAAGAAAAATCATTTTAATAAACCCTTCATAGCTGCTTGATTGTTGCCACACCTCACAGTTCAGACTCCCTTGCATCTCCCCGCAGAGAGAAGGCACATTGATGGGCACGGCTATAGGCACCTGTTTCGGATACTGGATTGGCGTCTCCTCCTTTATCTATTTCCTGGCGTACTTGTGCAATGCTCAGATCACCATGCTGCAGATGTTGTCACTTCTGGTAAGTGCTAAAGGACCATGCTACGGTTAAATACACACCTGTCTATTATTTACTTATACTGACAGTTTGTTTTTGTATTCTAAGTTTCTACCTAAAGTACATTTGTGTTTTACATAACTATCATAGCCACAGGTTTGCCAGGTTTACTTTGATTCCCAGTGTTGTTCCTGAACACTAGGAACCAGAACACTATTTTTTTATTTTTATATCGATATTGCAAAACTGCCTTAAAGCCACATATCAAATCTGTACTTTCCTGAACCTAGTTAATAAATAGTCCTTTTCTAATATACAGTATGCGCATGTTGTTTTACAGGGTTATGGTCTGTTTGGACACTGTGTTGTTCTCTTCGTGACCTACAGTGTTCACTTCCATTCTCTGTTCTACATCCTGTGGTTGGTCATTGGAGGACTCTCAACATTACGTATGGTGAGGGCTAAAAAAAAAAACCGGTACAATTCTGTTGAATGTATATATCTGCCTCATAACACACAGTTACAAGTTATGTTTGACAGTCCTGTATACAGGAAGTTAATTCCGTCTGTCTTAGGTTAAGCTTTAGTTCCTTGAATTGTTTAGAGTCTTTTATAAATTGCATTTTATAAAAGAAATCAGCCAGTTGAGTTCATACCACTTAAAAGTTTATTTTGCCACAATTATAATTTTCATTAAACTGCATATATTCTGAAAAAAAATGTATGTGTGTATATATATATATATATATATATATATATATATATATATATATATATATATATGTGTGTGTGTGTGTGTGTGTGTGTGTGTGTGTGTGTATATATATATATATATATGCAGTGCCTATAGAAAGTCTACACCCCCTTGAACTTTTTTCACATTTTGTTGTGTCAGTGTCTCAGCGTTTCATGCATTTAAATGATAATTTTTTCCACTTATCTACACACCATACTCCACACTGTTAAGTGGGGAAAAAAGTTTTTATTGAGAAACTGAAAGATCTTAATTGGATAAGTCTCCACCCCCCTCTGTGAGTCTGTTGGATAGGTCTCTACCAACTTTGCACACCTAGATTTGGCAATATTTGACCATTCTTCTTTACAAAACTGTTCAAGCTCTGTCAAGTTCCTTGGGGAGCGTTGATGGACAGCAATCTTCAAATCATGCCGCAAATTTTCGACTGGATTTAGGTCAGGGCTCTGACTGGGCCACTCAAGGACACCTTTTTGTTCCTTAGCCACTCCAGTGTAGCTTTGGCTGTGTGCTTTGGGTCATTGTCATGCTGAAAGGTGAACTTCTGTCCCAGTTTCAGCTTTCTTGCAGAGGGCAGCAGGTTTTCCTCAAGGACTTTTCTCCATTTATTTTCCCTGCTATCCTGACTAGTGCTCCAGTCCCTGCCGATGGGAAACATCCCCATAACATGATGCTGCCACCACCATGCTTCACAGTAGGGATGGTGTTCTTTGGGTGATGCGCTGTATTGGGTTTGCGCCAAAGATAACATTTTGCATTTAGGCCAAAAAGTTCAGTTTTCGTTTCGTCAGACCACAAAACTTTTTGCCACATGGCTACAGAATCTTCTGAGTATTTTTTTGCATACTTCAAACGGGATTCAAGGTGGGCTTTCTTGAGTAATGGCTTCTTTCTTGCCACCCTACTATACAGGTCAGGTTTGTGGAGTGTTTGGGATATTGTTGTCACATGCACACTTTGACCAATCTTGGCCATAAAAGCCTGTAGCTCTTGCAAAGTTGTCATTGGCCTCTTGGTAGCCTCTCTGATCAGACTCCTTCTTGCTCGGTCATCCAGTTTGGAGGGACGGCCTGATCTAGGCAGGGTCTTGGTGGTGCCATACACCTTCCACTTCTTAATAATCGACTTGACCGTGCTCCAAGGGATATTCAAGACCTTTGATATTTTTTTTTATACCTATCCCCTGATCTGTGTCTTTCAACAACTTTCAACAAGAAGTTCTTTTGAAAGTGCCTTGGTGCTCATGGTTGAGTCTTTGCTTTGAAATGTACTACCCAGGAGAGGGAACCTACAGGAACTCCTGAATTTATCCTGAAATCATGTTAATTACTACAATTTAACATAGGTGGAGGCTGCTAACTTGGTGTGTGATTTTTGAAGGCGATTGGTTACACCTGAGCTAATTTAGGATTCCTATTACAAGGGGGGTGGACACTTATCCAACCAAGTTATTTCAGTTTTTATTTTTAATTACCTTTCTACAAATTTCTAGAATATTTTTTTCACTTGGAAGTTGTGGTGTGTAGATTAATAATAATAATAATAATAATAATAATATCATAGTTTCTATGATATTATTATAATAATATCATAGTATATAATAATAGCATAGTCTCTTGCATCTCTGCACATTGATGGATTTAATCAACTATTTTAAGCATAGATATCAAACAAAATCACAGAAAATGTGAACACAAATACATATCAAAGAATCATGATACGTTTTCAGTATGAAAAGTGACACACTGTCAAAATGAAAACATTACAAAGTTAGTATTGGATATGACCTCCCTGAGCATTAACACAATCCTGGCAGCGTTGACGCATAGACCTGATCAGACTCTGGATAGACTGCTGTGGGATGTTCCGCCGCTCTTCTGTGCAGCTGCAGTCAGCTGGCAAAGGTTGGCTGGTCGTGGTTGTCTCTTGTGTATGGCACTGCTGATTTGCTCCCATAGATGTTGTATTGGACTCAAGTCAGGAGAAAAATCTGGCCACAGTAAGACCACAACATTGTTTTCCTGAAGTCGTGCAATTGTAATCGCTGTTCTTGTGTTAATTAAAATCATGTAATTTGTACAGATTCTTAATCATTTTGGCAATTTTAACCCAAGGAACAGTACTTTTTAAACACTCAACAAACGTATCTGCACACTATTTTCATTGTGTGTGTGTGTGTGTGTGTGTGTGTGTGTGTGTGTGTGTGTGTGTGTGTTACACACACACACAATGTATTATTTTAAATATTTTTCCAAGCCTATCTGAGGATTTATTTTAAAACACCACCATCTAGCTGGATTACTGGAATATTGCAAATTTGCGTCTTGGGTTAGCTTATTTAATTTTTTTTTCTCTCTTCTCCCCTTGGTGGTGTAGGTTGCTGCTCTGATTTCCCGCACTGTGGGGCATACACCACGCCTCATCCTGTGTGGGACAGTCGCCGCTCTGCACATGCTCTTTTTGCTTTACCTGCACTTTGCCTATCACAAGATTGTCGAAGGTGAGGTGCTGTTGGGTTTATTTAATTTGAGATCCATGTACATGGTATCAATAGGCTGTATAGCGTCCAATGTCTCATGCCATTGGAGGTTTATTGTCCACCGAGCAAGATATGTAAGCAACGTATGATGAAAGTCTACATGGTATTATCTCATTATAGGGCCCCCTTTTAAAACTTGCCTTTGATTTATACTTTGTCAGTCTTTCATAAGAGCTTTACTGAAAGACAAAATTGATAAGGGTAAATTACTAATGTAATATTTATTTCTAAAGGTATTTTGGACACCCTGGAAGGCCCCAATGTGCCCCCGATTCAGCGAGTTGCCCGGGACATCCCTGAAGTTTCAGTGGCCCTGGTGAATGCCACAGTAAAGATGGTTGGCATCACTCTGCAGTCCCATTAATAACGAAACGAACTCTTGAAACTGCACAAGCAATGATTAATAGTCCATCTTTGGCAAAGGGCCGAGTTCAGTTTATAGTTGTTTTTGTTCTTATTTTCAACCTTGACTTTTATTTCATGTTGTTTTTAATGGGTAACCTCTTTTTGGTAACATCGAATAAGCAATGTCTTCATTTTATATTTCAAAATAACTTGTGTAAGGGTGTTTTAGTGCAGTGTAAGAGGTAAAAAAAAAAAAACTTAATAAACCAGCAGACATATATATATATATAATTGAAATAATAAGCTTTTCCTAAATTCATGCAACGGGTTGCTTAATTCTATATTTCTGTACAGTTACACATTGGTAGCTTTGCATCAGAGCCTTAACCCAGGGCTTGACAGTGGGTCATTAGAGAGCAAGCAAGACACATATATGATAATGTAATCTCACGCCATTCCCAGGTCCATTATGTCATTTTATTAAATTTTTTTCCTGTATTAAAAAAAAAAAAAAAAAAAAAAAAAAAAGTATTATGGGTCTGTTATTAAATTTGATTTGTTAGGCAAACAAAAAAATGCTTTGTGGCATCTAGGTAAGAGAAGAAAAGACTTCAGGATCTAGATCTAACTTCTTTTTATGGCGTTGATGTACAAAGATCAAGTCAGTGTCACGCCTCGGTGGCTCCCAGCATCTTCCATTGAACTGCAGTGTATTAATGGCAACTAGGCTGCACCTATGGTGCAGCAATCTCCAGTTACTTCCCTGTAATTGCATGTGGATTCCCTGTTGAATTGGGTCTTCGTTCATAGCTTGGGAATGGGGTTATGTTAATATTGGATTGTACATTAATGTTCCTTTATCATGGGTTTACTTTCTTATGTATTATAGTTATTGTACAGAAAATAAAAAATACAATATTCAAGAAGTTTGAATACAAATTTCTTTATTGTTACTTTCTGCTGCTTGATGCATTTATATCCTGACACAAAGGGTCTTCAAAGCTTTTACTCCAGTCTTAAGTGTAATTTTTTTAAAGGAGAAATAACAATGTTTTTTTTATAAAATGAGAATCAAACTACTTGGGAGTTCTTAGGCTAGATTCTTAGACATTTGCTCCCAATTGTCATTAGAGTGTGTGTGTGTTTTTCACCACATAAACAACTGTCTTTTAGTGGCTTGTAATGTTACTTATTCAATGTCAATATTTGTAATAAAAAAATAATGGAAGTAAAAAGCTAAGAGTGGAGTTTAGCACAATGGAAATTACAGCTTTACTTATTTTCCATCTAAGGTTAAAGCATAAAAAATGATATTACTTAAAAATAAAAAATAAATGTTAACATGAAGCAAACCTTCACACTGTGCTGCCTTACACTATATAGTGGTCCCTTGGCTTGTACAATTATAGTCAAACATTTACACACCCCCGACAGAAAATTATAATTACTAGAAATTTCTTGAAAACAAAGAATTTTAGGAAAAGTCTTTTGTAGAAAAAGTTTTGCTTTTGTGGATGAGGGGGAAAAAAAAGGTACAAGAAATAGATGTCTACAATGATTTATTTCAGCAGTGTTTTTGCAAAACTCCAAAAATGCTAATTCAAAAGTATTCATACCCTTTAATGTTATGATGATAGTATTGTTTACAAGGTGCTAGATATATCAATATGATAATGCAGAACCTAATTCTAGAAAAGTCTAGAAAATGCTGGATTGTAGATGAACATTCATAGAGTATAAAAGGGTTAGGCATAGGACAATTGCTGTCATTACCAATAAGTCAATATGGGAAAAAGTAAAGATCTATCTCAGGACCTTTGGCAGAAAATTATTTATTGTCATAAAGCTGGAGAAAGATACAAGATTTACAAGCATTTGAGTATCCCAATTTCAAGAAGTACAAGACTCATGGTACTGTCACAACGCTCCCTCGGTCTGGAAGAAAAAAGGTTCTTTCACCAAGAACAAGTAGAAGAATTGTGAGGAAGGTTAATAACAATCTGAGATTGAAAGATAATCAGAGTGGGATTGGGGTTTCCATTTCAACCATAGGTCGAGTATTGCACGGTGAAGGTCTCAATGGTCACAGGCCAAAGAAAAAGCCACTCTTTTAAGAAAATGTCACATTTGCAAAACGGCATTTGAATGATGGATATGAGTTCTGTTCAAAGGTTTTGTGGAGTGATGAAACAAAAATCAAGCTATTTTGTCAAGCTGATAGTCGTTACATTTGAAGAAAGGGAAATACAGGGAAGTATTTTTACTTCCAACAAGAGTTGTCTGTTTTGTTTTTGCATGTTAACATTGAATTAAACCAAAGCTGAATATTAAATGTTGTCAAAAGGGGTAGATGTAAGTATAGGCGTAGTGGAAATAATTGTGGATGCAAAATTCAAATTGCATTGCGGCCAGGCAATCATTTTACAATGCAAATTACTCATTCGCAATTAAGATAATGAGGGACTCAATGAGCGCATCTGTCTATTTAGCGGCTGCACTTGCAGAATTAGGAGTACAGAGAGCTGTAGTCGTATGATGTTTGTGGCGCACGAAAATACAAGCCAAACAAACATGTCAGGAAGGGCAGCAAAGTCCTCTTGGTGCACAGAAAAGTTTTCTGAGAAGGAGCTGAGCGTCCTTACAGCTGAGGTCACTCAGCATGAAACGTATGGAAAAGCATCAGCCAACATCAATTATGCTACTATCCTTAGGAAATTATATGTATTGGCCTGCCCTTTCTAGCATGACATCCAGAAATTTCCCTAGCACTCTGGAAAAGGTGGATTGGGCTATCCCTCCAGACATTCCAAAAGTGGTCTGAAAGGAACCAGAGGCTAAGTGCAGAGAACACAGCACTTTCACATGTGCAGGGATAGCGGTCCCTAAATTGACGCTGGGTTCTAGCTAATCCCACAATTCAGATATTCGGTCTAGGAGGACCTGCGGACGGAAATGATAATGCTTTAGCATCGCATCCTACGGTATCCCAAACAAACTGACCCTGGTTTTGAATATGCAGGGTCTTCTTCATTTTGCCCTTGTCCTCCGAACTTGTTCCTGTCTCTCCTCAACAAGAGCCACGAATCACTGCATCAGGAAGTGAACCACAGAAGCCATCCTGAAGCCAGTGACAGGTCTCTGCTGGTGTGTGCTTTTATACAGCTCTTAGTTATTCGCTTCTACAATGTAAGAAGAGGTGTAAAATTTTTGGAGGGTCAGCAATTGCCTAGGTGAAAGGCAAAATGCTTGCATTACCTCATAAAGTTTCCGCCCGCTTAGTATCCAGATCCTGACTAATTCCATGTTCTTTTCTTCATTTTAATGCATTTAAATATATTTGTAATGGATTAATGAAAGCAAGTGCAGAACACCAGGTGAGCAGCATTCTTTACATGGGTAAAATCAGACTTTACTGCAGCTAAACACGATTTACGGCAGCATTATGGGGGTTTTGCGCCCACAAATCACTTTACATCTCCCACTAAGTCATATGTCACATGAATCATATTTATAGTCAGAATTCTATGATTACTGTATAATACATATTCATATATACAGTGTAACATTTGATTCCACTTAAATATGAGTGTAGTTTTTATGGTGATATAGAAGGATATTGTGGTAAAACCCTTGATCATTTATAGTAAAATATTCGTCAGACATAACTAAAGGCGTGTCTCGAGGTGCTATTCACATACATGTATACTTGTCTCAAGATGGCGTAAAACTTAACACACACAAAGCGAACAGTCTCCGTGCATCTGACTCAGTAAAAACAAAACAAGTTATCTTTCACAGCTCCAAACTCACACTCTACACACAGCCCCTCCCTCTACCAGGCTAACATACCCCTCTCATATTTGCTCCCCCAATCACAGGCATGCATCCCTGTCCCACCACCAATTATCTCTGAGCACCCACACAGTCCATCAATCCCCAAGGGCGCTCTCCTGCAAATGCATGTCTGTGATTAGCTGCAGTCCCATTCTGCGCGAAGGGAACCCTGGGATTTAATAAGCTGGGCAGGCTATGCGTGTGAGAGAATGTTCGAAGCAATTGTCGTCGCCCCCACACACCGCCTTGTCGTTACAGTATAAGCAATAAGCAATAATACAACAGTACAAGCAATAATAACTGGTTACATACACTACAATATTTCACACTTGGGGTACAGACAGATTGCTATAATCAAATCAATGCCAGGTTTATTTTTTTAGAATTATGTCGTGTGCATACCTGTATTTGGCAGTTAGCAAAGGGGCTAATCAAACATACAATATACAACACATCCAGTTAAAGGTATGTCTCCAACACTCTAGTCTTAGCTGGTCTGCTACTTACTGTAAGTCAAGTTACTGCTAAAACAGACTAAACTAATCGCGCCTGATTGCTTCAAAGCACGACTTGCTCCCTTGGTGCACTTGTTCGATCTATTGCTCTGACTTGCAGATCATCCTTTTTCAGGCAGGCAGACAGGCAGCGCTGGAACGAGCCAAACTCGCATACATAGCTAGACCTGACACCTGTAATATACTGGATAATAATCTATATGCTTAAGGCAGCCGCTGATGAAAGGGTAATCGTGCAGTCTATAGTTTCGGTGCAGATCACCTGCTGCTGATGAAGATTTCGTGGCTGTGAGAATTATTATTATTATTATTATTATTATTATTTATTATTATTATTATTATTTTTTAAATGCTGTGTGCTGCTAGAAAAATAAGAGTGACACTGACGCTGCTGTGTCCATAGTAACTGGCACCTGCAGAGGATGCAAACAAACATTGGCTTATTCTGCAAAGCTTTCAATGCTGTAAAACCGGAGCCAGCAAACTAAAACATGACATGAATGCTAAATGTTTACTGTATTTCTGGTAAAGATGTCGGGACGGCAAATAAATAAGATAGGGACACTGCAGAACGAAAGAAGACGCGTATTATTAAGACAACGGTGTATATTGATACGTTTCAATTATAATAATAACAGAAACATGATTTAGAGATAGATAATGTTAAGTTGCAGTAGTTTGCAACCTCTGAAATGCGTTTATTTCACGAAATATTCCAGAACAGTTGATGCAGCAGTTGTATTTTTTGTATTGATCGCAATTAGGAAAATAATCGCATTTATTTGTATTCATGTATGTAAATGAACATCTAGAATTCCAGCGCGGTGGCCTTTTAACTATTTTAAAACGAATTATTAATAATTATTAATAAATATCTAATTAATTCCCAATTTAAGCTTATAGATAGCCTATAAAAATTGACGCGTACTAATAGCGATATAAACAGTATTGCCCAATTATATATATAGGGATTAACGAGGCTCTGCTGCATTAATTAATTAATTAATTAATTAATTAAGATTTAGGAGGCTGTGCGCAGTTGATCTTTGGATGGGTGCTTTTACCGATCGCTCTTTACTTCATTTCCTCATTTAATATAGGACAGTGAAACATGCTGCCAGGCTCAATTCAGATCACAGGTGAAGCCCTTTCTGGAGCTGAGATTAAAGATATATGCGATAGTTTGAAGGAAAACAGCGTGAGGCTCCTGTCGGTGCGGGGTTGCCAGCTTTCTGATGGAGATTTCGGACGGGTGTGCAGCGGCGTAGCAGAGTGCCACACGCTGGCTCAACTGAACCTCAATCTGGGGGTTGTCTCCAACATCAGCAGGGTCAAACAGCTCGCCGAGGCGCTGACCTCCAACAGATCGGTCCACGCTTTATTGTGAGTTTACTGCATTTAAACAAATAAAATAAATAATCAATGCAGGTACGTCATGCGATTTATTAATGAACTAACACCGTTGGTCATTTATTTATTAATGTATTTCATTATTGTGTCATCCTTTTTTACATTGTGTTACCTAGCTATATTTAATTGACTGTTTAAAACTTGTTTGAGGACACATTTATATGATTCAAGTGTTATGACATGGTTTATTCTGTACAATTACATTTTCAATGTAGCCTTTTTATTTCCTATTCTATTTTTTATTTTAAAAGAAATTAAACATGAAAAAAAACTAAAATATACAGTGAAATTAAGATATACCAATACTGTAAAACAACCTTACTATTTGTTTTGTATTATAAACAGTAATATATGAGCTATAGTATATATATAAGCAGTTAAAGTTTGCAATGTATGTAGAACAAATAACCAAATACATGTCATTGTTAAAGTTACTGTGCCTTATAAACAAACAGTAAAATGTATTATACAGATAAAATAGCAAAATGTAAACAAATTAAAACAAAAACGCTTATTCAAGAACTAGAAAAAAAGGGAAATGCATAAAAAGCTACTGGGACTGAATTTGACTCAATTGTGCAAAGGTGAACACTTTGTAATCTTAAGCTTTAGAAATAAACATTTTGTGTATGGAGCCCACAAGCTTTAGGTAGTTGAGGATAGAGAATGTCCAGATACAAATGAAGGACAAACGAGAGGATTCGACTATAAATTAATCATATAGAGTATGAATGGCCTATCCCTAATGTCTTGATTTGCCTAATTGTCAGTCTGGGTGCAGTCTGGCATCATGTTAGTATTCTTGAGGTCACGCTGAGCTACAAATTAGTTTGTAATCTTTTATATATATATATAAATAATTTTTTTTTCATTATTATGGTTTTGGAAAGTTGACAGTTTGTTATTCATTTGTTCATGGTTTTTTTTTTTTTATGAATCTTTCTTTAAACAAAGCACATTGAGGACAGGGGCAGTGCAAGTACAACAGATAAAGATTTAAAGGTGGAAGTTTGTGTTTCCACTGCAGTCTTCATGGAAGCCCCCTGACTGACGAGGGGCTGGCCTGTCTGAACCCGTCGCTGTCCACTCACCCCTCCCTTGTCTCACTGGACCTCGGAGACTGCATGCTGGGGGATGAAGGGCTCCAGCTCATCTGCGGGATGCTGCCACCAGATGGAGCCAAATCAGGTAAATGGGGGAACACCTCTCACGAGCACGGACAGAAAAGCACTCTGGTCACTTTTCATTGAGATCCGGGTAAAACAGACACATGAGGGTCATTGATGAGACCAATTTAGAGTTGATTTCCCCCGGGTTAACAAGAAGTTTGGTTGTGTAGTGTTACTAATCCATAACTTTAAATGTTTCATCATACTATACAGAGTGTAGCAGGGTGAATAAAAAACTTAGAATCTGAGCCAAATGTTATGCCAGGAAGTCGGGGTCTTCATGTTTCTTTGTGTAATGTGCTGCTTGTTGCCAAATGTCTTGTTTTTGCAGATTTTCCAATAGAACATGTTAAAACCGAATAGCAAACTGTTAAGCTACCGACTTGTAGCCTGTGTGACAGGAAAGGATCTCGCTATACAAGCCCTTTTTTGCTCATTATGAAAAAAAAGAAAATGGATTTTCATTGCTCATTTTTGCTCATTTTGCTCATTTTTGCTGAAAAAAAAAATACTGTCAAAAGTGGATAGTAAGTGAAGAATGAGAGAAAATGATGTCAGCATTGCGATTTTGCAGATAGCGGATATGCTTGTGTTGTACTGTATCACACAGCATTGTGTTTCCAAGACACCTTGGACTGATTAGGTTTCACAGCTGCAATGCGAAGCAGTCTGAAATCTGAGTGCTGAAACAAATGCAGACGGTAAATTTGGTACCAACCCGAATACCATGTCCGTGGAACACCCATCTGAATGCTTTGTTTTTATTCTATAGAAGTATTATCAAGAAAACCGTGTGTGGCGGGGGCTTATTGTTATTCGCTAAGTAAACCAAAAGCTCGACCACGCCACATCTTAAATTTGCCAGGAGCAAGAGGAGTCCCGAAGTACCAATTTCATAATGGTAACTGCACTGTTAACAATTAAGTTCAATGCAGAAAGGTAGATCCCCCAAAGAGATAAAGCAAGGTTCTCTACTTAAGCCCTTCTCAAATAAATGAAAACCAAGAGGCAGGTATAAGATATAAAAATACAAAGAATATTTATTAAAAGGCTTCCAGTATCATTAGGTACTAAGCTCACACCATAGACTTATACATGGGTTAAATATCCCTGTTCGGTAACCTTGCTACTAATCACAATGTTTGGGTCTCCAACACTAAGGGTACAAACCAAATGCAAAGTTCACACCACTGTACGTTGGGGCAGCCAAGCCTCACAAGTACCCACATTGATTACATGCACATAAACTAGTCCTCTCTATTTTAACCAATTCTGGAGAAACTAGTAAACCAGCTGTGGTTCTAAAAAGAAATCCACAGGAAACACTGACTCAACCTGTGGGCATGTGACTGGCACTGTTAATAGGGTACCTGCCGCAATGGGCACTGGCTCCTGCCCTTGAACTTTCAGCTTTCCTCTGGTCTACGGAACACAGAGCCACCAACCTCTGCACTACTGTGGGGCACACAGGAGCGGCAGTGCCAGAGCCTAAATTACCCCTCCTGACATATTGGTCATAATGTCAGAGGGTGCTAGTTTTCCGCCGGCTGTGGTGGTGCATTTAACCCACCCTTCACTGTGTCAGCGTTCTCGTTATTATTACTTGGTGGTGCTGTCGGGCTCTGCCTACAATGCCGGGCGATATGACCCACCTTCTTACATCGCATACATATGGGTTGCCCGCTAGCGGTATACTGGTACTAGTCTAGGCCTCTACTTCCAATCTCCGAACTAATGAATCCAATTGGGTCTGTTGTTTAATGAACAGTTCTCTTATCTCGCCAAGCTCTGGTCGGCTAGACTGGGAGACAGTCGCAGCCACACTAATTACACTGGCTTCAGATTTGCAAGAACGAGGGGCTACCCTTCTTGATTTCTGACGCCCTGTGGCAAAGTGGTTTATTGTGTACAGGTGCAGAGGTGATGCAGTGCAGGAATAAAACAGACAGAGATTGTAATCTGGTATAGAAAAGTGCTTTCTTTATTTTTAATCCAGGTCTGGTGATCAAAACAATGATCCCTGGCAATACACAGCAACGTGTAATGCACGGGGTAAATAATAATGGCTTTGCAGTCCCAAACAAATACAGGTATCTCTCCCACAGTATACAAACACTGTCACCAGTCCTGGGTGCGTGCTGTAGAGCTCGTGGTGGGTGATATAGTTTAATGTGTGACAATAGTGTAGTGCTGTTTCGTGTTTTGATGCTGGCCTTTAGCGACAGCTCCGGAACGTATTAACCGTGTATGAAAACACAAGTAACAGCTAGACAAGACAAACAAACACTCACGATATTTCACAATTACTGCAGGGGTAACCAAAGCGAAGGAACAGATTATGATTCTCCATCCCCCTTATATGCTGTCGTGCATTACCCCTTGGTAATCAAGTGTAGCTGCCTTTACAATCTGCAGTCAGCTGCTACGTTGTTTCCCTTCCGGGTCAATACGTTCTTGCAACGGAGTCTCTCCGCCTTCCAGACTGATTGACTTCCTGACCCGGGGAAAGAACTGTCAAGCCAGCCAGTCCAAAGAAGATTCATTGTATTTCTGTCACACGCCCATATTCACCTTCCTCGTACATTTTCCGCAAACTGATCTCTCAAAACAGTTTCTGAATTAGGCATACCAGCTAAATTTGTGCGAACAGTTACCTCCATTAGAGACATTAATGCATGGGAGAATTCTCTTAACCCTTAGTGGTCCATTTATTTCATTGCTTGCCAGGCGTGTCAGGTCCAATTTATTTTCACACGCGCTGTTTATTTTACATGCGCTGTTTAAAATATTTTTTTAAAGTAAAACAGGTTTAAAAGTCCCTTCTATAGCAAAAGGACACAATACTACATCTCCAGCCAAGCCCCACCCCTTGTTCATATATATTTCACATACCTCTTTTATAGACCTGCATACTCATAAATCCTCTCCTGATCGCTCGTTTTATCACCAAACTTCTCAATAATATGATCCAAGTCATTATTTTTATTACTATAACATCTGAAAAAAATCTGCAAATGTCTGATATTCTTTGAGCACTGGATGCGGAAGCAGCTATCTCCTTTGTTTGTGTCCATGTTATCTCTGTGGTGCAGGGGCTATGTGTATTGCTCAAATATACGACTCTTTTTTTTTTTCGGCTTAATTCAGCTCCTATCGGTCTCACTTGGCCATTAAAAGGTTTTCTCAGCTTTTTCCGGAGGAAAAACAACTAGAGACGTACTTGACATCTTTTTGATGATGTCGGAAAGGGTCCGACATCGGACTGGAAAGGGAAAATTGTAATGTTGGACCTGGTCTGACGTAGGACCGCAATGGGTTAAAGTTTCTCCCTCACAATGCTTCCTTTCAAAAAACTGTCTCGGAGACCCACCTATGACTGTGAGCACCCATATAGCTCTAATGAAATTTCAAAAATCTTATCTGGGTTCTCTCTGTCCCGTTTGGGCCTAAATTTGATTTCAGAGTGAGCTTCCCCCTCTAAATGGTCATAGATAAATAGGGCTTGTTCACAAACAGACACATGCCTCATGCCGACACTGGCACGTGTCTCCTCATCCCAGTCTTCTACAGACAGGGAACCAGAGGACGGCAGTCCTGAAAACTTAGGACACTATCTCACTCTAGGGGCAGAGTATACACTATACGCTCTACTGGACGACCGTACACTGCTTTCAAGGGCTGCTGCAGCCCCAACATCATTAGCCAACCTGTCATTTTCTACTCTCATTAACTGCAACTGTTCACTCAAACTCCATGTCGTTAGACATCTAAAACTACTGAGGGAGAGGCACCAGCAACCAAGCTTTCCCTTCCCGGTGTAAACTCGATACGGTCCATTCGTCTGTAAAAAGAAAACAGTTAAAATACAAACAAAATATATCTATTCCCCTTGTGGATTATCTCTTGATTGCAAACCAGGCCCGTTGCTTGTAGAATCTAAGCAATGGTCCTGGTTCTTTCCCAACGTGTTGTGCCAACCACTGTTTCTTACAACAATTAAACAAATAAAGAATATACTTCAAAACAGAAAAAAATATATATATATATATATATATATATATATATATATATATATACACACACACACACACACACATAAAAGACAAATAAGTCATGGCTGCCTACAAGAAACAAAACACACAGACCCTAAAGGAAAGCTTGTCCAACACAGCTGAAGTGAGTGGCTTTTATTTGGTCCGAGAATTAATTAATCAATGAACACTAATTAGTGTTCTATTACCTTCAGGTGCGTGTATGTTTCGTCCCACCAGCTACACGTGTATGAAATAAGTGGTTAAAAATACTGTAATGTGTATGCATTGTGCCCTCTCATTATTGCTGAGGGAATTCAATTAGTAAAGGGCCCTGCTATGTATTACATAACTTATGTGCATAATAAGATTGCTGTCAACGTGAATGAATCTGAACAGGGAATTACAAAAAAGTTCAATAATAAGAGCATTAGAAATCTCAAACATCTCAGCCCTGTGGTGTCTTGTCGAGCCTGGTCTAACAGGCTCATTAAATTGAAAGAAAAAGTCAGTCTGACGATATGAGCTCCCTGCGTCGCTTTTCATGTGGGTCTTTATGGGATTTTTAAAGAAACCGATGAAAGTCAATGAGAGGATGCTGCACACACACAGCAGGAGGCTCTGGCTTGAGCGGCATGAGGAACCATCTTATTTTACAGTAGGCTTTCATCTTACAAAATGGGGGAGGAGAACATATCGTTTCAAATAAAGTACTGTAAAAGTAGTGTTGTTTCAAACTCCATGACAGGAGTTTTGGACAGGGCATCTTATCGGAAGATGAAATCCTCAGCCATGTACAAAGACAGTACCACTGTGCCATATTTGATCAGCTCGAGGTGTTGGTCGTAGTGTCATTGCTGTGATCCTTCAGTGGTTCTACAAGGGTTCATTCAGGGTCTAGCACTGGTATTAATAAGGTTGCGCAGTGTTTTTCACATTTTTTTGGTAAGGACTGTCTGAGTTTAGCTCTCCAGAGCTGCAGTACTCATCATATTGCCATAGGACCAATTCTGGCCAAACTGTTGCTAAGAGTGAGGACACCATTCTATCTCTTCCGTAGGACTGAAGGAGTTGACCCTGAGCGCAAACCCTGCCGTCACTTCCAAAGGCTGGGCTCGGCTGGCCATTGCTGTAGCCCACAGCTCCCAGCTGCGGGTTTTAAACCTGGACTACAACCCCTTAGGTAAGAGGATGACACAGGAGAGCTTCCTTCTGCAGACTGTGATCTCTAGTAACAAGCTAACGGGTAGTCCTGCACCACACACACACTATGGGCTGGCAGCTGGGAGAATGACTTGCTCAGAGGTATGGCAATGAATCGTGAGCAGTGAGCATATAAAGCTTGGTTACCAGTTTGAATCCACCAACACTGGGTGCTTGGTTACCAGTTTGAATCCACCAACACTGGGAGTGGACAGGTGTTCACTTCCAAAAAACACCATCACACTCGTAGGGTACGTTGTCGGGCAGTAACATTCTCATGATTATTGTAGGACTATTAAGAGATATTCAGGTATGTTTGGCGTAAGCATTATACATTCCCAAAATCCGGTATCGAAATAATAAAGCTTGAGTCATTTTAATGTAAAATGGGTGCAGTGTGTGGAGTAGTATGCGAACATCTGACAGTGTATGCTGGGAAAGGGGGTCCTGATTTTAACCCTTCCTTATGCCAATATGTGTGCAATCGCCCAGGCCTGGCCTCGATTATGCATACTGGAAATGAGTGTGTCCATGTGTTCCTGTATACACCTGTTTTCTATATACATTGCTGAATATCCCCTACCTGGACTAGATTTGTGGGTTTATAGTCAATTCTCACAGATTCTCTTCAGGAACTACTAGCTGTTGGCTACTTCTTTACCCCACTATATCCTCGTGCTAACGTTCAAAAAGTCCTTCATTTACAGCATAGACCAGGGATCAAATCCGCCCCCTTACTTGGACATCTAATTTATCCAAGCAGGGACAGGTCTAATAAGAGCTGCAGACAGTAATGATGAAGAATGTGGACAGGTATCACAGATTTTAGGCCAGCGAAGTACTTTAATATTTATCCTTCTAAAAGGAGGAGAGCTGAAAGATGGCAGTACACTAATGTGGGAATTAATCTTCATCCTGTGCGTGGATTAACAGATTACTTCCTTGTTTCTGAGTTGAGCAGTGCATACAGATGCTCTACATTTTTTTTTTAACTGCATCATGGTTTATCAAAAAGGCATGTGGGAGACGCTGAAAAGATGTGGCAGAAGATTCTGTGGTGCGATGAAACAAAAATTGAACTATCTGGCCTAAATGCAAAGCGTTTTATATGGTGAAAACCCAACACAGCACATCACCCAGGTAACACCATCCCCACTGTGAAGCATGGTGGTGGCAGCATCATGCCATGGGGATGCTTTTCATCGGCAGGGACTGGGAAGCTTGTCAGGGTAGAGGGTAAAATGGATGGAGCTAAATACAGGCAAATCCTTGAGGAAAACCTGCTTTAGTCTGCAAAAGACCTAAGAGTGGGATGGAGATTAACCTTTCAGCAGGATAATGACCCCAAGCACACAGCCAAAGCGACACTGGGGTGGCTTAAAAACAAGAAAGTGAATGTCCTAGAGTGGCCCAGTCAAAGCACGGACTTGAATCCTATTGAGAATCTGTGGCAAGACTTGAAGATTGCTGTCCACCAATGATCCCCATTCAACTTGACAGAGCTTGAACAATTTTGCAAAGAAGAATGGGTGAATATTACACGATCAGGATGTGCAAACCTGGTAGAGACTTGCCCCAAAAGACTCACGGCTGTAATTGCTGCCAAAGGTGGTTCTACCAAGTATTGACTCAGGAGGGTGAATACTTACCTAACCTTTTTTATTTTTTTTTCATAAACACTTGTTTCACGATAAAGTGTTCAGTAGATTGTGTAAATCAAAGGGAAAAAAAAAATCTCATTTAAATGCATCAAGATTTCAGGTTGTAACACAACAAACTGTGAAAATGACACACACACCATATTAAACCATCCCTGTAAAGTAAAGAAGGGTGTGTGATGGAATAAAGACCACAGTACCAATAGGAATATGCTGATGCGTGACAGTTTTAAGCTGGACACGCAAACAAATAAGCCACCAACACATCTGACTATTTAAAAGCTATTTATGTACAGTAGCTCTAAACCGTAGGCTTTTGGTTTCCATGCAAACAGTAACAGAAAACAACCCCTGTTTGCTGTTTTAAAAGGTGAATGTACCCATACATTTACAATCTATTCCATTATTCATACAAAAGCTTTTAAAAAGAGCTGCGTAGAATGGATTGTTCTGTGTAGATTGATGCCCCTAAAATATATAAACTGTAGTATTTCTGTGAAGGAAAAAACAAGTAGCATTTTCATCTTGAAACACAAGCTCACCAGTATGTATTCCCACACCCTAGAGTGAAGTTATATTAAATTACTGAAAGTTAGACTGAGGGGCAGCTCTAGAAATAAGTACTGGTGGGGGCTTAGCCTGTGGTGAGTGGAGCCAAGGAGAACATTTGGGGTTAATAAGCTCTGACAACTCAGAGCAATCTCCCTTTTTCTAGATTTTGTAGCAGTTATCTCTAAAATCATTATCATGACTGAGCTATAGTATAAATACATACATTGCTAATACAGCTTATCCTGTATGTTGTGCTATATTAGTTGTGAGTGTTTATATGAGAGAGCTTTAACACATGCTAAGTTATTCCACAAAAGGTACACAGCAGAAATAAAGACGGTATTTGTTTTACAAGTGAATTAATTATATTAACTTATCAAACCAAAATTAAATGAGGAATAAAACAAATTTGTTGTGTTAGTGCTACCTTCATACTGTCCCTTTGGCAGAAAAATAAACTGTCTAAGCTCTTTGCTTCTGCATTTTCAATTGAGATGCAATGTATATTACATTATTAATATACATTTTATATATATATTACACACACCAGGCCTTAGGACAGAAAGCCCATGGTTCTAGGATTTTCACAGCAGTAACGCAGTTCTAGCATGATGTCAAACTGTGTGTTGTATTACCGGTTATCTAAAAAGAATGGGAAAACAGCTGCTAGCTTCAGAATTCTCTTGGAGCATGCATCTACTCTCACACATTGAAGTAGGGCACTCGTTTTTTGCAACTTCTAAATTTAGCATAGGCTTATCTGATGTATTGCACTTAAGGTTGTCAGTCTATGTTACATTTTCTTTAAAGGGTTGTTTACCATTTAAACTATATACATTTTCACAAGTTGACTTAATTTTGTGTCTGTAATTATCATATTAATATTGTAGCGTTTCAGCAAGAAAGGCAGAAAACAGGAGAGACACTTACTCCTTTTCAAAGCTTTATTCGGCACCTATATCTCCACACAACTCTGTCAGGTTCTCAGGTTACACACACAGGAACCATGGCAACCAGAACCAGAACAACCCTAAAATGGTGGGGCAGTGCCTTCGTATAACTTTAGTTCCGCCCGTTTATTCTAGTAGGGTACAGGAGCTTACACATCTCGTTGGTCCTCAGCCGCACACTTCAGGCCAATGGGAACACACAGAGCACATGCGCGGGCGCGCGCGCACACACACACAGTGACTCGCAGACAAGACCAATCACAGGGAAGACACAGACCATGCCCACGTGCAGGCCAGGATTACAGACACAGACGAGGTAAACAAAACAAGTGGCGGGAAATACAGAGCGGGAAGGGAACACAAACAGCTCCGTGATTTACAAAATGTTTAGTAATAAATGCACTGTATTATAGGGATCATAACGTGATTTGCGCTTTATTTTTATTTTGTTATCATTAATCGTGCATTGTAAACCACTGTAATTTAATATTGATGTAAAAACATTAATTAAAAACAAAAAGTATAATAGTTTAACGATCTGTTATTTGTGTTGTACTGTAATTCCCATTGTAATTAAGATTTTGATCCCTCTGTAGACTCAAGAAGGCATTTTCATGTTTGACGTTTAACCCTTGCCACACAGACATGCCTGTGTCAGCACTGTGTTCACTTTGGAAGTGACTTTGCTTCATTTGCCAGGTTAAGATGCAGAGTGCAGTGCAGATGCATCTTCCCAGCATGCTGTGTGGAAATACCCTGACTGTACGAGACCTTGCAGCAGTAACGCTGCAATTGAAAGAGCCATCTTAATCAGTTTCCATGACACCGGGTTCTGTGTTACATCAAAGAGAGCGATGTTAGCGCTGTAGGTCTTTAATGATCACTGCTCTGTGAATCGATTTACCTCTCAGTGTAGTCACAGAAAGCAGCATACCAGCATTATGTGTTCCTTAGATTGATGATTTGTTTTGCAAAGCCGAAGTCATATTAGCGAGCTAGCTTCCTGGGTTTTTAAAATATATTTACATACTTAAATTGTAAATACCAGCATACAAACACTGTACACCTTCTGAGCTGTGAGAGAGCTTCAAAAAAAATCATTGATTTGCTGCTACATGTAGAATCAGAAGAGTGCAAATCTGTCTTACAGGGTAGGTTACATGAGAGAGCATGCAAATAAAAAAAAAAACCCATAACCTTCATGATAAACTATGGAAGACTAAGTAGACACCAATGACGTTTTAGTTTTTTTGTGTGTAAAAGCCAATATGGGGATGCTGCAGAGTTAAGAACAGGTTTGCCTTTCCTGTCTGTATTAGAAAGTCTACTTGAAAATGTAACTATATTGCAGAATACTGTGTATGCAGTAGTGAAATTCAGCACAGCGAGAAACACCACGGTACCTGCAGTAATTAGTGATATACTAAAATGGGTAACCGTTTAGAGTCTGAAGCAGCAGTAAACGCCATCAGGCACACAGTTCTAGGTTTAATTGGAAAGTGTGTTTTAAAAAGGGATAAGATCCAGGTCTGCAGTATAACATAACTGAATATTGTATGGTACAATATGCCAAGGGTTTCCTGTTCATGTTGCTCTATAGGAGACCAGATGGCCGGGATGCTGGCTGTTGCCGTGGCGTCAAGCCGGACACTGGAGGTTTTAGATCTTGAGGGAACAGGTCTCACCAACCAGTCTGCACAGGTCAGCACTACTGTGGCTTTTACTGTCTGGGTTAGTGGCCTGTCTAGGTGTAACAGATTAATAGTGTGTATATTCAAAACAAGTTAGTGTAACACCTTCTTTGGAATTAACCAAGTTGCTACCAGAAGATGGTGCTGTGGGCTTTATTTTCAAATAATTTCCACAGACCTTGTTTTGGGCTGTGTGCACTTCGCAGGGGGGCATCCAAGAATTAAGTCTAATCCTGATCCAGCATTGTGTGTGGGCGAGTGAGGTCCCCGTGACTGTTTTTACTTGGAAATCCTGGCAGTTTCAGTTTTTCTTCATTGGAGTACAATTTTCATAAATCTGGATGTTCGTTTTAGAAAGTTTGAACCTGTGTAACACACTTGCACGTTGTCAGATTGCCGGGTTTATTGGTGCTACCTGGTCTGTTGTCAGAACAGTCTGTCCCAACACTGCAGGAATATTTTTACCTGGCAGAAACAAATGAGTTTGTGAGCAGAGTTCCCCTGTCTAGAGCCACGGCACTTCGACAATACAATGTCATCTCTGTCAAAACCACTGGCAGCTATCCTACCAGGGTTTGTATCGATAACACAGTGTGTTTTACTGGGTTTTTTTAATCGGCCCAATGCACAGTGGAAGCAGAGGGACAGTAGGACTAGGAAATCGGAAACTGAGGTTTCCACCAGTAGACGAGTGGAGCCTCAGAATAACAATTCACAGGGGTCTCCAAGTGGCTCACCTGGTAAAAGCACAGCCGTGTGGTGTGCTGGGTGAGTCATACAGTCAGGGGAGCGCAGGTTCGCGTCCTGGCTGTGCGAAGTCGCCGGTCTTTGCTCGAGATTCCGGAGAGAGCAAGGGATTGGCTTTGGCACCTAGTGAACTCAGGCTGACACCTGCAGGGCTGGCCTTTCTCATCCAAACGCTGGTAGCTCACTGACATCCACTCTCAAGTTCCTGGGTGAGGAAGTGGAAGCTGGCTTGGTTGTGGGATCGGAGGACGCCCACTGAATCTTCAGTTCTCCTGAGCTATGTGGGGAATTGCAGCGATGAGGGGAAAATTATTGGACATTCTAAATTGGGGAGAAAATCGGGAGTAAAATAATTGGGCACTCTAAATAAAAAAAAAAAAATTAAAAAATAACAGTGAACAGATGTTTGTTTTCCTCAGATCTTCCTGGACATGGTGCAGAACTACCCAACGTGCCTGCGGATGCTGATCCTGGCTGAGAACAACATCAGCACAGAGCTGCAGCAGCAGATCTCAGACCTGCTGTCCGAGGGGGAGGAGGACGACGACAAGGAGGAGGAGGCGCTGGGGGGTGCTGGGAGCAGGGAGAGGGAGAAGACCATCTGGGTCTCCCAAAACAGTAAGGAACCAGGCCTGCATGGTTCTTCAACCTCATCTTCTCACTGTGCAATGGGAAGTCAGACACATTTTTTGGCGCAGGGGTTAGGCAGGGTGGTGTATTGTGATAAATCCTGGGCAGCTGTACTACTGGATGATCTGTGAAATCTTATCACTTTTTTTTTTTTAAACTATCTTCTCTCCCAGATTCAAGTTCACACTTGGTCTTGGTGACGTCAGGACTCGGAGACAACCTATTGGCCGAAACGGAGATGTAACCCTGGAATCCTCTCTCCCTACTGCAGCGTAGCCTGTCACAGGATGCAGTCAGCTGATGGTGAACAACCAATCACTTTGCATGGTCTTTTAGCACTTGTATATAGAGTTAGACAAACGTTATAAAAAGGCACAGGTTTTGATTGAACACACAGGATCAATTGCAACAAACTTGTAGATTTAGTATGGAGCTGCGGACTAAGTTGCAGACTAGCTAATATGGTACTCTCTCTGGATCATCCCCAGCTGTGTACTAACTTGCAATGAAAGAAGATGAGGAACAAAGCTGGGGACTAGCTGATCCCCAGCTTTAGTGCAGAGCTCAGTAGTAAGTTCTTTATTGTATTGTGCTACCAAACAGGAACTGAAGGGGGAGCTCAAAATTTGAGTGATTGGTTCCAGCTAAATATATTTTCAGTGTTATTTTTTTGTTAAGATCAAAATCTTTTTTTTTTTTTTTTTTTTAAGAAACCGAAGATCTTTTATTTTTTTTAATTAAAAAATGTTGAACTTAAGAATTATGTATGGAAATGTATTTACGCACGAAAGTAAATGCTAAGTCTGAATTGCATAAAAATATTTTCCCATTTTCTTAAACCAAATTCACATGTATAAATCAAACTTTCCTAAAACACCACTAAAATTAATTAAGCTGCATTGGAGGGCAACCTAAACTAAATGTATTCGTTTATTGGACCAAAGGTGTATTGTAGACAGGGCCATATAACCAGAGCTGCCATTCTTTATATATACTGTGTAAGACTGATTGATATTTACTATTCAACCTCCAAATCTATGTTACACGGCAAACTAACAGAGAAAATACTTTACCAGAATTTTTACATGAGCATCAGCATTTATAATGCGAAAAAACCCAACCTAGAACACAAGCTCAGTGTCTGTTAGCTCGTTACAGCCATGATTGTAGTCCTTTTTCCATCCAACTTTTAAGCTCGGTAAAACTTATACGAATACGAAGAAACACAATTACTGAACGAATACGATGTTGTCTCTGCACTTGATTTGTTTACGTTTTAAGTTCAAAGTTTCTACCCATTAGTTTCAATTAAAAAAAAGAAACTAATATATACATAATTGTTATTAAACTATACTTCTGAAATAATGAATTTGTTTTCTACAAACAGGTAGTGTGCTCCCTGACTATTTTAGGGAATCCTTCCGAATCATATTATCCATCAATTCAAATCATGTGATTAACACTATCCCAATGGACGGTGTCCCCGTATATAAACCAATCAGTATTAGTATTTTTTTTATTTTTTCGTGTCACTGCCAAAAATGCACTGATTTGCCTGACAATCACACAGGAAAATCTTATTGAATGTGTCACCTTTTGCTAAAGTTATTCATTTTAAATAAATTACTCCACCCCCCCCCCCCCCCCCCCCAATTTGTAAGTGAGAACTGTCTGTATTATTTTGTATGATTTCAGATGTACGCAATAACACAAACTGAGAAATAATGTTGGAATTTGTTCATCTTTTTATTCAGTAATTATTTTCTCCCATTTCAAAAGCAGGCGTTTGATTGGCTGATCTGACGCCACTAGTCTCCTCAAGTCTCCATTGGTGCACCATGCAGTGGCTTGACGCCTAGTCTCCTGAAACCAAGTTCCAAGCAACAAAGTGGCTGTGTTCCCTCAGCTTTAAAATGAAGATAAACAAACGAAATGTTTAATTACGTGTCTTTTTTTCTTAATAAGAGCATCCATATATATATATATATATATATATATATATATATATATATATATATATATATATATATATATATATATATATATATATATAATAGGTATCTAAGTTCATATTACACACACATGTTTACAGTGGCATATTGTGTGTGTATATTATTTGCCATTTCTTTTGGGCATTATTTGCCATTTCTTTGTAACATTACTGTGATCTCAGGCTGTAGGCCTATACATATTGGACTACCAGGGTATTGAAACTTCGCTACACACAGACACGTTCGCTTCTCATTGGTCAGTTTCCCTAGTTACGCCGTGTGTAGCTCCAGAATTGGATCAAGATTACGTTTCAGTGGCACTTGATCTAGATCTGCTTAGTATAACACCTTCTTATGATCCGACTCCAGTGAATTCGGATCAGATCCCGTAGTACAGCCCCTGGAGCAGCGGGTAGTCCAGTACTGAATATTATTAATGGATGATTCGGTACTGTACATATTCAAAGATTAAACGAAGAAACCAATCTTAACGGATTTATTTCAGAAGCCAACTCTAGGTAAGAATGCTTAGTGATTGTATTTCTTATATTAAATTTAGTGTTTCTGCTGACAGACCTGTGTGATGTTTCGCTGCAATACGTTTTAATAAGTCAATGTTTGTTTGTTTGTTTGTTTGTTTTTTATTAGTAGTCGGCAGTTGTTTTTATCATGAAATGGGTCACGAAATCCAAATCCAAGGCGAGTCGCTGGGTAAAAAGAGTTTGCGACTTCTATTGCTTTGACGTTTGCATTGATAGTCTCCAGGCTTTATAAGATGATAACTTTCACCTTTGTAACATATATTATACAGGATATGCAGATTTACAAAAAAAAATTGCCTCAGTAAAAATCTATTCCTAGCTACGCACCTACACACGTCTTTAGTCTACAGAAATTGCTGGGCTAACTTAGTAATGTGTTTTTAGTATCCTCTAGAGGGCAGCATCAGTTACTTTGAGTTTGTTGCAATTGAGAACATTTTAATACACAGCTGGGACTATCTTGAGCTACTTAGTCTGTTAAAGATTTGTAGTAACCTGCGTTCTAGTTTAGTGAACTTAGTTAAAAGTTAACTATTTATTTGAAAGATGCACAGGCTATTAAAATAGAAAGCTGTGTAATGGGGTTATATTAAACTCCATTAATAATGCTGTAAAGGAAGTGCACTTTGCCCCTGTTTATACTGGATGTAAAAAAAAAAAAAAAAAAAAAAAAAAAAAAGGGGGGGACAAACTTTGTCTGAAATACAGACATACAGTGTATACTGTGTATTTTTGTGATTAACAAGGTGGTGAAGGTAAAACGGAGTCTGAATAAACATATTTACACCTTAAGAAACATTTTTTGTGTGATTATTTCAAAGCAAAACCATCAGTATGTTAGTGTTCATTGGAATACTGGAGCGCATCCGTCGTCTGTCCAGGTGCTGCTTTTGCCAGTTGGCAGCTCGCTTTGTATTTTTATTTATTTATTTATTTTTAAATTTAATTGTCGCCAATTTTTTACCCCGGTTTTCTCCCCAATTTAGTGTGCCCAATTATTATCTGTCCTCGGCTCACCCCTCGCAACTCCCCCGCTGACTCCGGAAACGGCGGCTAGAACATGCGTGGTCCGAAGCGCGCTCCTGCCAATCCATCATTTTACACACTGCGGATCCACAGCAATGCCGCCAGACCTATAGTGCCGGAGGACAACACAGATCTGGTGGCTCCACTGCAAAATCACAGGTGCCCTATCGGCCACAGGGGTCGCTGACGTGACCTAAGCCCTCCCTACCCATGCAGCGCTCGGCTAATTGTGCGCCACCCCTTAGGAACCCCGGTCATGGTCGTCTGTGACATAGTCTGGATTCAAACTTGTGAGCTCCAGACTATAGGGCACATCCTGCACTCCCCCGCAGTGCACCATCCGCTTTGTATTTTTGACACTGGAAGGTTGATCCTGCTAGGGCCCAAACAGATGCTACCTGTTGCATTAAGGGCTAATCCCCTCACCTCAGCAAAGCCAAGCAATTGTTAGCAGATAGCTACAGTCTATTAGTTTACAGCAATATATTTATCTGGAATGAAGACATTTTACATTGATTGCGCCTTGTCTTTATCCCGTGCTGTCAGTAAATGTGAACCACACTAATTGATACACTACAGAGGGGCCCTGAATGCTGAAGAAACATTTCAGACCACGGTCCTTTGTCCAGTTGTAGTCTGTACTCTTGGAGGAAGGGACCCCAATCCCACAAGATTTCAGGCATCCTACACTGTGTTTCCGGTACACAATGTTCCTGTTCTCACGTGCATGCTTAGATGGGTTTGTTCACTGACGACAGTAGGGCGCAAGCCTTTTAATTGGAAATCTGTGAATAGAAAATTGTCTCCGATGGGTCCACGGTTAAGAGATTTTTTTTCAGATTCTGTATTATTATGGTTTACTTGAACATACAGTATAAAGAATCAGTAAATTATATATATGCGCAAACGAAGTTCCGGGTCCTGAGCAGCAGCAGCTATGGTGTCTTTTCCAGTTTTGAGTCGTCCCGTGTGCTCTCGCAACCTGCCCTGAATATGCTTTACTACCCATTCTAGAGCTGAATGAACCTGCTTGCAGAGGGAGAGGAGGGCTACATTGGAACAGCGCAGTGCTCACAGAGTGGTGTTCAGAGTGAGGTTTGTGGCAGTGGAAACACAGCCCTATAGTGTCTGTCTATGCCACACTTCAAGCTGTCATTGCAACAGGAGTATTGCAAAAGAAAAAAAAATGAATTAATCATAATTTCAATCATAAGACTACAAGAAATTAAGAAGGTTGGTGCGATGAGTTGAAAAACAAACAATTTGTTATTTTTTTTTAAAAACAGCTATAACAGAAAGCAAGTTTTGCTTCGTGAGAGGAAGTGAGCATTTATGTTCACCTTTGTAGTCAATAAATACTGTACAGCTCAGTGGTTTGCTTACAACGGTTGTAAAACTTTGAATAGCGATTAAATGAAGTACCTAAAAATAGACACCAGGGGCCACTAAAACGCCTGGAGATCAACAAATTGTCATGTGAACTTTTTCTAAAGCGAAAGGAGAAATGAGGCAAGACAAACAGCAGGTGTTGATGATCAAAGGAAAGGGACTCATAATACCCTTCAAATAAATGTTAATGTGTAGATGAATTTTAAAAACGCTTACTCCCAGCTTAGCCAATCCATCCCATAATGCACTGCTGGGACGTGCTTGTAGTGTTGGCAGGGGGTGCATTTCATGATTTAATTTAGTTCATTTACAAGATGCAGTACCAGATCCAGACCAGTTCTTTGTTCATGGATAAATGTGTTTGTGTTTCTCACTGGGCGCTCCAAAAAGAAAAATTCAATGAATTTAAAATACATATTTATCAAATGGCGCAAAAACAGCCATTGAGAGTTCAGAGTAAGTACATAGTAATGACTTTAGTTCCTCCACAGATGCTTGTGTTTGGGGGTTTCAGAGTATGTTAATTTGATTCACAGGCACAGGACCACTTGTCGAATCTTTCTCAGTTTGTTAGACTGAAGTAATAGTTAATAAACAAAATGTGACCTTTAAAATAAATACCGGTTACTAAAAGTTCTGAAAATTAGGGATTCTGATTCCAAAAGACTTGGCATGGCTGCTCTAGTTTGATATTTCAAGCTAACCACAGGAGCTGCCTCAGTAAAACATGTTTATAAAGCTAAGCTACTGGCTAAGCACAGTTCAGTCACCATGTGCTTTGTGCTAAACGTGATCGAATGAGGCCTGGCTAAGAATTATTCTGGGGACTTAAAGTCTGATACTGAAACATCAAAAGGGAAAAGCACAGCACTATACCCTCCCAGCAGACATTCATTTAAAACTGGCAGGTAAACCTCTCCTCATTCTACAACAGGTGGAGCTCCTTGGAAACCAAAATACCTCAAGAAAACACAATTTATAATTAATAGGACTTCCCGGATTAATTTCCATGTTGCTAGGCAATATGGCTCAATCAGCATGCAAATGTACTGGATAGTGTTTGTGCAGCTAGTACTGTGTACAAACCTTGGCCTGCTAAATTTACTGTTGCAGATGGACTGCAAAAAGGGTTTTGTGAATGAGCCTAAACAGTGCCTGCAGTTGAATGTTAGCCCTAGCCTGAACTAGAAATGAATAGCAGAGTCATAAGGTGAAAAAAGGGTGGTATTAAAATCTCTACTAAAAGTATGCTTGTGCATTACACCCAAGGCCTCAGCAAGTTTGATAAGTGCAGCCACTGAAAAAGGTATAAACCGTAAAATCTATCCACAAAATAACCCTTCAGTGTGATCTTTTGGTTAACTTTTTTTTTTTTTTTTAAACCTAGCATACTTACTGTTTCTACCTCAATTTCACTTGAGATTATATACATTTTACATGGGTGCATGTGCTAAGAGATCATTTTTAACTAAGTACATATTGTCATTACCTGTAGGCACCTATTGCATTCATTCTTCATGTACTATGATTATTCTGACAATATTGTAAGTACAGGGATTGAAAGAAAACTCTTAATTTTTTCTAGGTTTTACTCTAGGTTTAGTAAGACATACCTGAGCTTGTTAGCAATAAACCGGGACTGATCAAGCCATACTAAAACCTGGAATGTGTGAGACTGCTCTTAGGAGTCTTATTTTCATCCGTATTGTGTTTAGTTAATTTTTTTTTTTTTTTATCTCACTCGTCTGGCCCCCGGGGGCGCCCCAGCAAGCTGCTGTTAAGCAAAATAGTGTCACCTGGCACTATCAGTGTGAAATACGGGCTCCCTGACAAATAGTGTCACCTGCACAATTGTGTGTCATTGTAGATTTTGACTAAAGTAACCATGTGCAACAGACTGTATAAGCATCATATTCATTTGATATTTTAATTGTGTTGCTTTCTTTATTTCTGGATATCAAAAGAACATTGTACTGCTAATTGGTATATTTACTTCTTTAGCTGAGCAGAATACTGTCTACATTTAGCTTTCAGTGTGTGTAATCATGTGCCGAGGATGCCAACGTTGTTCTCACTGACATTTTAAAAATAAAGCTATTTAAAAACACACAAACAAAACAGACCTAAAGTAAAGATATAGTAATGTTGAGATACCAAGGAACAGGTTCTTATACAAGTTACAGATGTAGACTTCCTTAGCTAGCTAGTTACAGATATTTATAGACAGAGCTATTCAAATTTCTCAAATGTAGTATGCAAATCCTAAAAACAACATTTAAAACCATTTTCCTGTTTGATTGGAAGCTCTTGCATTCAGTTAATCTGATATCTTCATGTTTATGTCAATGATCTTAATAGTACAAATTTGCAGAACTGCATTTGATGGTTTGTGTGGATTGTACTTTCCTCTTCTTAATTAAGTGTTTCCCTATCAACGATGTCTATTCAGTATCGCTTTTTTTAAAATGATTTTAAACCTTGTTTTAGGATTTTTTTTTGTACACTGAGGCCATTTTTAACAACTACTTTTAGTTTGTTTATATTATAACTAAATTAATTAACTTTACTTTTGTTACCTGCGACAACCAAGAGCACAGCAGAAAGTGAAACACTCATTATTGGTATAGTGTTAGAAAGTGGTACATCGTCACAATGTGGTTACCATGAATTATACTTTTTTTGCAAACAAACTGGAAACAATTTCTCTAAAAAGAAAAAACTATTTACGACAAACAAGACAAAATGAGAAGTCCACTGCAGTTACACAATTAAAGAAATATACAAGACCCATTGCATATGATACAGAACCTAAACATCTGGGTGGGTGAGGATCCCTCATGTCCTTTGTGTTCATCACCTGCAACATTAAGGCACATTTTGACAAGCTGTAAGGTGGGTCTTATCCAAGGACAGTTTACTTGGCGCCATGACCAGGTGCTGCAATGTTTGGCCTCAGAATTGGAAGACAAGCGTAACCTGACCAATAAGTTGCCACCAGTTCCAACAAAGCATTACACACACGAGACAATATTCCTCGATCCAGGAGAGCAACCACTAAGAAAAGGTGTTAAAACCAAGTCTCGTCCAGGATAACTGGAAGCTGCTAGAGGCTGGAAGATGCTGGCAGATGTTGGTCAATGGCTTATTTTTCCATCACTAACCTTCGACCAGACATTGCCTTGTGGTCTGGATCAACATGCCTTGTTCATCTGGTAGAGTTAACAGTGCCATGGGAGGATGCTGTAGTTTAGCTGGTGCTTATCTTGGCGAGAGCAGAGTTAAAATCAGCAAGTTTTAACATCTACTCTCATGTAATAGCAATATTGCATACTACTTGCACACTATTTTCTTAATGGTGGAAAAATTATAAATTACATGAACAACGATGCAAGACTAGAAAATGATAATTAAAAAAAAAAATAATAATTATGAGACCAGAAACACGACACCTGTACGTCTGAGCAAATCATATTCAGATTACAACTATTCTAGGTGTTACCAATTCTACATTTATGACACAGAAGCATAATTTTTCATTTAGGTATCAAACTGTTAAAAGAAAAACAGCCAACTAATCTGGTGTATAAAGAAAAACTGAAGACTAATCTGGTGGGTCCTGTAACAACATTTTCAATAATGTACTTTGCTACCTTTCAAAGAGAACTTGTCGGCATATCTTGTTAAACTTTTGTTGATTCTTGGAACAATGAGTAGGGTATTTACCCTCAGTTTAAAATAAATAAATATTTTCTAAAACCAGTTCTTCCATTTTCATGTACTGATTCAAAATGAAAGGTGAAAGTTTGGAGGAAGATGGAGGAAAAAATATTCTAGGCATGAATAAAAGAATTTGCATGACTGTGCATGTGTTTTGACTACAAATGAGACACTATTTGGCACAACACCCGTTCCTCCTTTAAGAAGTTTACAGCCGCAGTGTGACTCTAGAGAAAAGATCAATGCCAAATCAGAAATGGAAATTAGTCTGTATTCATGTGTACATTTTTATTTATAAAATCTATATACGGTAGGGTTTTTCAGACTACTAAAATGCCACAGCAGGTCTCAATACCAAAAAAAACAACAAAACTGTACATGTGTATAATTTGTAACACACACACACCTAACTTAATATAATTTAAAAACTATATACCAAAAAAAGTACAGAAAAGTAAAAAGAATGTCCCAAACAAGTTTGAACTGCTTTTAAATATGCAGATCTATTGCTATGCGCAAAAATGTGACGTACATGGATATGCATCATGAAGCAGGGTGGGGGTAATACTAAACTGTATCAAAGAACTTGGGATGGTTGATTTGAGTCTGAGATCAACCAACAGCACGTTTATAACATTTATTTTTTAGGATGCAGTTAAGGAGTGTAGAGAAGGTTGCAACTGAATGATACACAGGAGACCGGTGCGGTGACAGCATCAACAAAGTATTTGGTTTCTATCAGACCTTTAATATTTTAGGTGTAAAGCTTTGTGTGACTAACAACTTGACTGTAAAGAATTTATTCTCGGTCAAGAAGCACCACAGACTACTGTGAACGACGGCTCTGCTCCAACCCCCCTAAGCTCATCAGGCTGCTGGAAATGAAATGTGAAGTTAATGTTTCAGGTTCCATGGGGTATTTCACAGCGGTCATAACGGATTACTGTACACTCCTGCATCAATTCACATGCAGTGGCATGCATATGCAAATAAGGAACAAACAGATATGCTCCAAGCGTCCCCTGGGCTTTAAAACACAATAATGACAATGTCTCCACCAGGGAAGCAGTGTAGTCTTGTGATTGGAGTTGGGTTGTGGAAGAGGGTTGTGACTCTGATCCCACTTAACTGTGAAAAAATTGAAATTGGGTACAAATCAATGTCAATTCACACAGGATGATCATCAAGATGACAAATTTGGCCTTGAATATAACGTCAATTGTTAGCTGACAATATGCCTGTTGTTTGACACCCCGACACACACAAAATTCATGTTCACACAGAACAAATGTTAAGGGCTGCCAAGCAAAATTAAAAATACAATGCTAAAGAACATAGCTGTATACAGGCATAGGACTGAAAACCAACCATGAATATTACCAATTATCAATTGAGAAATACCAAAAGAAACTTGAATTAAATGACAAATGTTTCTGCCAGGTGTTACCCAATAGAGACACCCACCCTATGTGAATTACAGTGCAAGCAATTCAAAAAGGCATTTTAAGGAACATATGATGACAAAAAAAAAAAAAAAGAGAACATAGTAAGTTTAAAATAGTTTATTTGTTTTAAAATATACAACCTCAGTTTAAAAATCCAGAAAATAAAATTAGTACAGGTTTAACAGTCTTTTTTTCAAGGATGAAATGTAGAGGGTACTACAAAACCATGGAAGCATTAACTTTAGGAAAAGAGAAATAAAATTGAATGGAATGGAATGACCAGCTATGGGACAAAAACAGTTCAATTTCTTAGGCCAATAAAAGGATCACATTGCAATATACCTCCAGTAAACGCAGATCAGTGCATAGCCCCAACCGAAACGAGAAATTGAAGTCTCAAGCCCATTAGCGGACATACTTTGTATATAACTACAATTACACTCGCTATGTTGTTAGTTTCTATCTTAACCAATCCATCCTTACAAAAATGAAGCATTAGAAAAAACAGAGGACATCTGGGTCTATCAATCAATAGCTTTGAATTCTTGTGACAGGAGTATCAGGATCAATTTGATTAATTTCACACTGCCTGCGATGTGAAGGGCGATACTGAAGCGATGCGAAAAACAAACAGGACTGGTGTCTATTTTTGCGATTATGAGGAACACCTTCCCTTGTACGCATTTAGTAAACAGGGCAGAAGAAAATAATTCTTGCAGTATCAAAATACCCGGCGCTGTACAATAAAGGACACAAAAAATATAAATACACAGCAATGAGGGAGAACATCTGGCTTTCCATTTCCAGGGAACTGGATATCGCTGTGGTATATGATCCGTTTACCTTTTATGAAATAAGTAATCTAAAAAGCCATCTTGTATTTTACATTTTATTAGCTGTATAACAGGACTATCATATATGTGATTATTTTCTAGCTGATGTTACAAAATCAGAGGAGAGTCACCTATCACATCCATGTGCTTGCATGAAAGGTAAGTGTCACAGCGAAAGTACCATTTTAAATCGCAGGACAAATCACATTGCATCCAGTGTGTGGAGACCTTAAGTCTACATGAAATTTAAAGATGTGGGGAAAGCATATTGAATCTGCCTCACAACTTAAGTGCATGAGAAATATGAGTAGCCACACATTATCCCATGAAAACTAGTGAGAAGTGCACCTTCGGAACATCACAGAACACGATGAAATATTCATACCAATGTTTCCACACTGTTTTAACACTGACAGAGGCCTATTTTTGGCTTTAAGAGAGTAGGCAGCATATGTTAGGAAGCAATAATGGGGATGCATTATTTATTTTGGGGAGACAGCTCTGTTTATTAATTGATGACAATAAGAAGCTCCTTTTTGTATAATGAAATGGAAATTCACAATATCGCACATCAGACTGCCCCAACTGTCTCATATTCTTGACCTAACAACTGTCCTGTCAAGCTGAAGCCAATTTATTTGCATAATTAAAGACGAGGAGTGCTGCAATAGCAGGTGGTGAAGACCCATGTAGAATGTAATGTCATTCATACATTACATTATGACTCACACCCTATAAAGATGGGGAAGCTGCTTTAAAATGTTTTACTTGTTGCCTGCAATGCCAGTGTCACTGGTGTCTTAAAAATGGCCAACACTCTTCACGTTATGCGAGCAGACTATATACACAAGACAGTAAGTATGGAGGTTCTCTACGCAATTTCCCTATCATTTGACTCATGGGAATATTACTACTTAACCACGGCTTCTTCATTATCCCAGCATGCACTGCGCAAAACTAAAATACAACTTCATCATTTTCAAAAATTGAATTCCAGAAACTACAACTTATAGCACCCTGCTAATTCTCACACAGACAACACATCTGAAATACTGCATTAACATTTGATCCTAATCTTGCATCTGTTACATTTTGTGGTGTGGGTTAAAACTGCTTAAAATGGTGCAAAGAATCAAATTTGATAACGAAAAACAACTTTTGAAAGAGATGACAATTGGCCACCCTTAAATTACAGGAATGCTTTCCTATCATACACATTTTATGATGTGTTGCACTAACAGGAATGAGGACCTGTGGTTAAGCTGATACCACCGGACAGTGGTGATATTAAACCAAACCATTTACCCATAAAAGCTGCTCCATTATTTTAAGTGCAGCACCAACATTTAATTTATATTGAACACATGGGTAGTTTTGTTTTTCATTGGGAAGTTGTTATGATTTTGCTACAGACATCAACTTATTAAAAGTAAAACACAAAGTAATAAATTCACTATCTGGAGTACATTTACTCTGGAAGTCAAAAGACTGCTCTGAATATCTCATTGATGGAGTTAACGCAAATCAATGCACAGTAAACATGACGAAATCTTAACACTAAATAAAATAATAAAGGAAAAACAACAAGTATAAATCAAACAAACATCAGATCATCGCTACATGACAAAGATTACATTCCTGATCAGGTAATAAACAAACAACATGTGAATTCAGAAAAAAAAAAATTTGCACTTCTGCAAAGACACTAACTTACCCCTGAGCCAACAATTGGTATAAAATGAACCGTTGGGCTGCTCAAGCAGTCTTTTAAGTAGCAATTACATCACCTCGTTCAAATTACACAGCATGTTTTCAGAATAATTGGTAAAGAGGATTATTATTTTATTTTTTTGTCAACGCTGAAAGAAAATGACAGTGCATGTCGAAGACCTGCAGCGTGATCGTGTGAAGCACCAGTTAGAGCAAACGGACCAGGCCGGCAGTAGGGGTTGAACCTGGGTCTCTGGTGGCTGGTTCCACAGACAAGATTAGCAATCTTGGACCACCAAATGTTACCTTAGGTAAATAAGAACATAAGAAAGTTTACAAACGAGGGGCGGCCATTCGGACCATCTTGCTCGTTTGGTTGTTAGTAGCTTATTGATCCCAGAATCTCATCAAGCAGCATCTTGAAGGATCCTAGGGTGTCAGCTTCAAGGTGGTCCAAGATCAGAATTGATGATGGGCCTGTGATACCTGTCATAACGACTGTTTCTCAAAGCCCAGAGAAAAAACTTGATATTTTAAATCCAATGTTCGTGTTTAAAAGGATCAACTCTCTCCAAAGCACCCACCACAAGACATTTGGGCAGTTCCTCCATTAAAAGGGTCATGTACTGTTATGGATCAGTCTGACCAAAGTACACTGCTGTAAGATTTAAGAGCTCTTGTATGTTTGGATCTTAAAATGGTACAGCATTACACTGTTGGTCATTCAAATTAACAAACAAGGAGAAGTATTTGCACAATACTGGGTTGGATGAAGACCCTGTTCTACAGAGGGCAAAGTTTGCCAGGACAAATGTGATCCCACGTTAGCTGGCACCCAGACACCAGTCACCTGCATTAGTCTATATTTACTTATATCTCACATGGGTAATACACCAGTTAGTTACTTCTGTTACAATTTAACAGATTAAAAAATGGAAAAACTACATGATTTGATTTTCAGAGATGCACGTAAGCAAATCTACAGGAAATCAATAGGCTTACATGTGACTGCCCCTTTGTAAATCAAGCTACTGCATGAAGGTATGAAGTGCTTTAGCAGCGTACAAAGCTTTTGCAAATGCAGATTAGAATATACACAATGCAGGTAGAGAACACTGGGTTTAACACATGGGTTCTGATCTTTGTCAGTAAAATGAGCTGTACTAGAAAAAAGTGAAATATAAAAATACTTCCTGCACACCTACAAAACACTGCTGTGATGAACACAAAGAGTCACATGTCCTTAATGTCTATTTTCAGTCTATACAGCTTTGTTTGCAGTACTTTCACACAAGACAAAAGATGAAAACTGTTCTACATACAGTATGCAGAAACAGACAACCAGACGCCAAAATGCAAATTCACACACAAGTTCAAACCTGCAAATCACTAAAAACAGAAAGTGCACTGGTAAACTTTAGAAGATTGAGAGGGAGCCTTTACAATAAACTATGCCTCATTGGCTTGCTATTATACTTCAGTGGTCACATAGTGTATTCCATACTTTTAAAAGAAACATATACACAGATAACGTTCATATTAAAACAGAATCCCTCAAGGAACACTGACATCTTTTAGATTTTACTGTACCCCGTACCAAGCGGACAGGCACTGCGAGTGAATAAAAGGGTCAGCTGAAACTATTCTGTAAAAGGCAGCAGGATCCTGCAACAGCAACTCCAGAGACGCTGCGGTTAACACCAGGTGGCCAGTCTCGGGTGGTCTAGGAGCATCTTAAACGTCTGCAAGTCCCATCTGCTAAGCAACAGCCCACCAGTTACTCCCTCGAGTGTCCGCGGGCAACTGCTAAACAAGAAAGAGAAAGCATCTTCCTTGGTTGCTTTTAAATACTATGCACTAGTACTTGGGCAATTTAATTTTGCACAATGTGACACCCTGGATCACAACAATAATTGGCATCCAACAGCCTCCAATAGTGCATTGCGGAAGATTGTGAGGCATGCCTCTAAAATGGTGAGGAGTTTCAAAGCAGCTTACGTTTGTTTAAAGAAGTCCGATCAGATATCTAACCCTGTACAGTATTGAGGCATGTATGTGTGT
The DNA here is from genome assembly GCF_017654505.1 of Polyodon spathula. Lineage (NCBI taxonomy): Eukaryota > Metazoa > Chordata > Actinopteri > Acipenseriformes > Polyodontidae > Polyodon > Polyodon spathula. The sequence continues at coordinate 19,732,579 of NC_054538.1, forward strand.
AAAATTATATATATATATATATATATATAGTGCCTTGCAAAAGTATTCAGACCCCTGACCAATTCTCCCATATTAATGAATTACAAATGGTACATTGAAATTTTGTTCTGTTTGATATTTTATTTTAAAACATTTAAACTCAAACTCAATTATTGTAAGGTGACATTGGTTTTATGTTGGGAAATATTTTTAAGAAAAATAAAAAACTGAAATATCTTGCTTGCATAAGTATTCAACCCTTGTGCTGTGGAAGTTCCCAGTTTGCACCAATGAAAGAAATTGCCCTAACGAGGACACAATTACCTTACCATTGGCCTCCACCTGTGAACCATTAAAGTTCATGTCACATTTTCTGGATAAAAACCCCACTGTTGAAGGATCATTAGTAAGGATGTGAATCTCAAGGAAAATGAAGACCAAAGCGCATTCTACAGAAGTTAGAGATAAAGTAATACAAATGCATAGATTAGGGAAAGGGTGCAAAATAATATCCAAGTGTTTGGATATCCCAGTGAGCACAGTTGGATCAATAATCAGGAAGTGGAAGCTGCATCACACCACCCAGGCACTGCCAAGAAAAGGCCGTCCCTCAAAACTCAGAACTCAAACAAGAAGAAGACTTGTGAGAAAAGCCACAGAGGCCAACAATCACTTTGAAGGAGCTACAGAGTTCAGTGGCTGGGAGTGGAGTAATGGTGCACCAGTCAACCATATCAAGAGCTCTGCATAACACTGGCCTGTATGGGAGGGTGGCAAGAAAAAAGCCATTACTCAAAAAGTACCATCTGAAAGCAGGTCTGGAGTTTGCCAGAAAGCATGAGAGTGACCCAGCTGCGATGTGGGAAAAGGTTTTGTGGTCAGATGAGACCAAGATAGAGCTTTTTGGCCAAAACTCAAAGACCTATGTGTGGCGCAAACCTAACACTGCCCATGCCTCAAGACACACCATCCCTACAGTGAAGTATGGTGGTGGCAGCATCATGCTTCTCATCAGCAGGGACTGGGCATCTTGTTACAATTGAAGGAAGAATGGATGGAGCAAAATACAGGAAAATACTGCAAGAGAATCTGCTTCAGTCCGCTAAAAAACTGAAGCTTGGGAGGAAATTCACCTTTCAGCAGGACAATGATCCCAAGCACAAGGCCAAAGCAACATCGGCGTGGCTCAAGAACAAAAAGGTGAATGTCCTACAGTGGCCCAGTCAAAGTCCTGATCTCAATCCCATTGAAAATCTGTGGCACTATTTGAAAATTGCGGTCCACAAACGTCGTCCAACCAACCTGAACAACCTGGAGCAAATCTGTCAGGACTAATGGGCCAAAATCACTCCGACACTGTGTGCAAAGCTGGTACATACTTACCCCAAAAGACTTAAAGCTATTATTGCAGTGAAAGGTGGCTCTACCAAATATTAATGTGTGGGGGTTGAATACTTATGCAAGCAAGGGATTTTAGTTTTTTATTTTTCTTAAAAATATTTCCCAACATAAAACCAACGTCACCTTACAATAACTGAGTTTGAGTTTCAGTGTTTTAAAATAAAATATCGAACAGAACGAAATTTCAATGTACCATTTGTAATTCAGTAATATGAGAGAATTGGTCAGGGGTCTGAATACTTTTGCAAGGCACTGTGTGTGTGTGTTTGTGTGTGTGTGTGTGTGTATATATATATATATATATATATATATATATATATATATATATATATATATATATATATATAATCTTGCATCAAAAAGCTAAAGTCCACCTTTTTATAATAGCTATCTGTGCTCTCTAGACATGCTCTCAAAGCATTTACCTTATTGATGGGGAAAAGCCTGCTTACAAAAGCAACATTTACCAATCCACGTGTGGCTGGCTGTTCTAGACAGGCAATACATAAACAACATGCTTCTGCTGACAACCTCTCCTAATCCGCCACAACTGGTCTGACTGATTCTCTCATTCATAAACTAAGGGGTGCCAAGAGAGTATCAGCTGATTGATCATCGCCTACTCTTGCTCCCTAATCCTGTTTAATCCAGAAGGTTTCCATGCTCCTGTGCCCGGGTCAGGCTGTCCTTGCGGTGCAGGTGATGGATCCCCATCCGTTTGGGGCTCTTCTGGGGCCTGGAGGAGGTTGTGGTGATATGGTGTACCGGTGGCTTCTCTCCAAACTCCTCCAAACTGGGGAAAGCCCTTGGAGTGACCATTGTCAACTCCTGTGGCAGAATATCCTGCTCCTCTGTGGAGCTCCCAGCAGACTCTATGTCCACATATTCTTTCCTCTTCACCACAGGGCTGATCTTGGTCACGGGGGTGGTAGCAATGTTGGTGTCAATGCTGCCACCATCGTCCTGATTGTCTACAGCCATCAGGAGCCTCTCGCTCTCCTCACGGGAGCAGTCAGTGTTGTAGTGGCCCTTCTTGACCCGGGACTCTGCAACACTGTTATCTGTGTCCAGACTGGACCCACGACTGACAGTCCAGCTGCGTGCCACAGACTCTTCCTTGTCAGAGTAGGCGCCCTGCTGCTCCCTCCTCCTCCTCCCATCTCCAGGCACAGTCTTACCTTGGAAGCTCCTCTGCAGCTCATTGGCAGTCTCGCTGCTGAAGGAGGTGCGGTTGACCAGAGTGCCCTCAGAAGTGGGAGCCATCTTCTCCACAAACATGCGTTGCCAGTTGGACAGAATGTCCTCCTCTGAGCTGGCCAGGGCGCTGGGGGCCTGTGGTGGGCTGCTGAAGGGGCTGGACTGGTTGGAGCGCAGGTCAGCCATGTCCTGCTGTGGAGGGCAGTGACTGCCACAACCTCCACCGACGCCAGAGGAGGAGGAAGCCCCCGACTGCCAGCCTCCCTCAGACACAGCAGGGCTGTTGGGCATCGTTCTCTGCCGCTCTTCTTCGTCCTCTCCCTGCACCAGGCTGAGGGAGATGGCCTGCCGGGTGGCGTAGGTACAGTTTGGCAGCGGGCTGTTCTTTGGGATCTTCACCTTGTCGTCGGTGGAGAACTCAATGACCTTGCGACCTGGGTAGAGAGGGTGGGGGGGTGAGGGGGTGGGGTACGGGTTCAGCTTCTCAAAGGAGGGCGCCATTGCTTCGTTCCCTCCTTCCTCTCCTGCCAGACTCTCTACGCTGCCCTGCCGGCTGCAGGTCCCATTCTGTTGCTGCTGGTGGGTTCCTCTCACCAAACCCTGCCCAGTGTTGTCCCGACTCTGCCTGTTCCTGTCGGCCTGCTGTCCGGTCATGTCCACGTGCACAAAAACGTCCTCCGCCATAGGGCGCCCTGCGCTGCTGCTCGACTGGGCAGAGTTCAGCACCAAAGGCTCTGGCTTCTCCAGCACCCGGGCAATCACTGCTGTCGGTACCACGTCAGTAGGAGCCAGGCTTGGGGACAAATCTTGCTGGATTTGCCCTGAATCAGGGGGACTGGTCTTCATGTGCTTGTTAACCATGTCTTGTAATTCATAAGGAAGCTGAAAAAAAAAAAAAAAAAAAAAAAAAAAAAAAAAACACAAATTGCAGGAAGGTTTAAGCATGATAAGAAAAACAGAAGCTTTTAGTCTTGTCAACTAGTAACACGTAGGCATTGAATCACTACAATAAGGCGATGCCTATATGAGCCCCTATTGCTGTAAGGTAAACAGTGCAGACTACCTACCAATCTGTGAACTGCAATAGAATGCTAGCTCAGCAGCACAGTGACCTCCAATTCCCCTAGTCTTAGCTATCTGTAAACTAGGCAGAAGGTCCCAACTGTACATTAAAAATTTGAATTATGCCAACTTAACAGTCCTGCAATGAGAATTGCAGGGTTCCTATAATAGTTCTGCAATGCGAAACAGGATTGGATCAACTGTAAAACAGATGCAACCTGCTAGCATTTACTTTAGATCTTATAGTGTATTGGTTGAACTAGCTGAAAGGGAGCACCTTGTTAATAACAATTATGAGGACCACTTGGAGAATAGAACTTCTCATGAGCATTACTCTAGATCAGTGGTACTCAATTCTGTCCCTCGAGATTCATTCTAAGCAGGTCCAAAATTAGTTAATTCAGTCTAAGCAGACTATTTTAGAACATGCTTGGGAGTAAAAACCTGGACTGGAATGGATTTTGAAGGTCAGAATTGAGTAGCAATGTTCTAGATGATGATACATTAAGATTCATCCTGGACTCAAGGCCACCAGTCAGACGCTATAACTGACCAAAAATCTCTTCAAGAAAATGCAATCATATCTCAGTCCTGTATGTTTCTCAATACATTGTTTCTGATTGCTTTAAAAATGCAAGTTTAAAGTATTGCTCTATCATGATTACCAGTAATGGTGAATACTCATTCACCATTTTCAAAAATAGCTATTTTGAAAAAAAATATTATATATATATATATATATATATATATATATATATATATATATATATATATATATATATATATATATATATATATATATATATGAGAGAGAGAGAGAGAGATAGAGAGAGAGAGCATACACAGCAGTCATTCGGACTAGGGACAGACTGTAGAAACACATTAGCAGCTAACATTTTCAGTTTTCCAGTACCCTGGGTCGATACATACATCTAGTACCTGAAAGGGTGGCAATCAATATGAAATAGAAGGACACTTTTTACTGCTGATTTTATTAAAGATTGTATTACATGCACTCAGTTAAAAGGTTAGACTGATGTCCCATCACACAAAAATGCATCTGTATCTCTATAAAATCGGATAAGAAAAAAAAGGGCAGCACACACCTGGAATTTCTAGCCTTTATTTAGCGCACTGATATTTGCAGGAATGAATGGAGCAGGGCTGCGATCGATTGCTGGAAAATGGGCTGAGCGAGTTAGTGATTTCACAGGCCTGTGCATGAAGCTCTAACGATCCTGTTAAGCAGTAATTATATACCCTCTGCTCCCCCTCAGCGGGAGGAAAATAACCAATTCAGTACTTCCACAATAGCCACACTACCATTCCTTTAACAGCAAGGGTGTGTGGTCATTGCATAGCTTTCATTACCCCCTTTGCTTTCTGATTAGCAGACCAGAATAGAGAAATCCATATGGATTCTCTCTTTATTGAAGTCATTTAATAAGGGGTTTGATATCAGCAGGCGCACATGTGTATTTATTTAGTGCTACAGGTGAGCGTCTCTGCTTCTCAAATGCTTACATACAGCACCAAACACAAAACGATCAAGATCACTTTCGTGTCGCAATTGAGAATTGTGACTTGTACATGCTCCCCGGGCAAAGTTCATTAGGACCAGCAAAGGAAGCATAAACCTGTTGCATACGCAGAGAATCCAGTGTCATTACATTATAAAAACAGGACTCAACCAATTCAAAATGAAAACATCAGCAGAAATATGAAAGGACTTGAAAGAAAGTTCTTATGCTAATGAGGTTATTGCCTCTAAGGTATGATTTGCAGAAAGAGATATTGATTAGAGATATAACAGTTTCTATAGCATCGCTCATAAGTGTATGTACGATTTTGAGAGTAAGGTTATCTTACAAACAACTGTCACATGAACATGCTAAAAGAACTCCAAAACTCTGCTTTACACATCTAAGAGATACTACATGCTAGGTTACAACTATGGTCCAGCAATGTTTCAAATTTGTAAGGTCATTTGTGGCAACGCCCCTTTTCTGTTATGTACCTTTGGTCAGATTTAAAACAATTGTAGGAAACATCCAACCAATATAAGCTACTGTCCAGAAATGCCCTCCTTCTGCCAGTTAGCTTTTACCCAGAGAAAACAGCTAGGTGTTTTTTTTTTGTTTGCTTGTTTTTTTTTTAAAAAGATGAATTTATTAAAACAAGAGTAGGAGTAACGAACAGAAATAAGCCTATCAAGCAGAATAAGAAATCAAGTGTAACTGCTGTGTCACTTTTGTTTAATCTTAAAAGGTTGCACACTTTTAATGCTTGCCTTGCAACTTTGTAGTGGGGCTGTAACCATCTATAAAAGGGAATTATCCTGATCATTATTTATTTAGCTATTTAACCAGGATTTATCACCGTGAGCCCTAGTCGCTCCTCTCCAGGGAATTAGAGGTCGGTGGCAGTCGGCCAACCCACCGAGACAGATGAGGTGTTTTACATCAGCATAGCAGCAAAATACTTTCATAAATCATACTGTTGCCGTTAGCCAATCAGCGCACTGCATTTCCTGCAGGAGAGGATATTTCTGTACATTGGAGTTCTGTCATGGCTCTATACAGAAGCAATTCAGAACCAGAGTTTGATGTTAGATTTACAACACATTCTCCTAATAAATATGACCACTAACAGTTCAAGTTTAACTTTCTACAAAAACATGAATTATATAATACCTCAAATGTCCTGTAAACAAGCTGGTATATTATTGGTATGTTAATCAATTACTTTGTTTACAGCAACAGCCTTCACAGCCACAATACTTTGCACTTAGTCCCAACAGACTCAATTAACCACTAATCACAGGTATGTTCAGAGTTCTTTCTTTTATTTTATTAATCCTTACTATAGATCAGGAAAACCAAAAAACAGCCTAGGCTATAGCAACATGTGGAAATTGTTGCCAAGCTGCACCTTCCAGAAAGTGCAAAACCAATGGGTTTTAATTAGGAACAATGATATAAATACTGTACGGCATGGCACCAGAAACACCCTGCTAATTGGTTGGAAGTAAAATTAATTTTCATAATCTTTATTAGCTTGAGTTCTATTTTCACTGCTACCCTTATTTTAGTGCTTCACTTTTTAATTTCCAATAGATTTTTCTTCACTTTGAAATGTCTCAGTTAAAACGCTATAAAACAGCACCTGCCTACCTTATTGGTACACATGGACACAAAACTGTGAACCCGTCAGCCAAATAGAGCCAAAAATGCCACCAGTTGCCACCTTTGATCAGATCATCTTCAAAATCTAAAATCAGCATGTGAAAGCTCACCACACAAGAACATAAAAATATAAATCTGCCATTTTGGACTATAAAAATTCTTCAAGATGCAGTCATATTGTGGCATAGATGTAGTTTAGCGGTCCAGAAAAATCAGGCTTCACTTGTTCTGATCTGAGAATGTTGATTTTCAAACCAACAGTTCCTAACTGAGAATTCTGACCGCTTTGCCCTTTCTGCAGGATAAAATCATATTTCAAACTCGATTTTCATCAGATACAAGAATTCATGGCGATTAATAAGCCCCGCAAAAATACTCATTGACAACAGCTGGATGGGAATCGAGTTTCATAATCATAACATTTTCAGGAGATATAAGTGAGTACTCTGAAAGTAACTTTCATATAAATTTTTTAGATCTGCAGTCGCGGTTAATACACCAGCAGATATAGCCTGTTACTTTTGTGTGGCTGTCTTGTCAATAACATATCCTTATGACAGTTATCACATTTAAATAGTTTTTTTTAATATATAAAATTTTTGAAAAAAATTCTAGTTTTAATGGGGTAAAGAAAGATGTTACATATCGGTGTCTCAATGTTGGTGGGGGGGGGTGGGGGTGTTGCCATCATTATTTTTATTTTGTTGGTTATAATTATTTTTTTGTTTTAGTTACTGAATGCTTTTGCTACCTGCAAAGTACAGTACCCACCGTTCTGATAGCATGTTTCATTGCTCTTGCGGCCCTGCTAATCACCTAAACTACACCTATGCCCATATTGGATAGGAAGTAAAAGCCGAGATCCTTCAACAAATTCCCCATTGGTGGCTGTTATACCTTCCTAGTTAATAAAACAAATATCCTTAGAAACGCAGTGACAACCAATACATCAAGGATCAATCAGACAGATTGCCCTTTGCAATGATTCCTTTAAAATCTTTGCTATTTTTGTCTTTGCCTCTGTGCTGCTGAGTGTCCTTTGAGCAACTGCCTACTTAAGAGTCTGCTTATTGGACTGGGTTCATAATTCTGTACGCTACTCCGAGATTAACTGTGACTTTGGGACAGGTAAAGGGTATAAGGTACCTGCAAAGACAGAGAGGTCTGCTCTATCGTTTTGCTCCATTTAAGTAAAAAAAAAAAAAAAAAAAGTTACAAAAACATTTGAAATCAAAAGCGGATCTTAGGGGGGCAGTGAAAAGGTTTTATTAAGGGTAAGAAAGAGGATAAAGCCTTAGTTGGCCAGACATATACTGTTGAGTACTGGTGCAGATTCATAATTTCCTTTGCAGTGATTTTTCAAAAGCAGTGGAATTATGCAATGCAAACTAGATAAGTAGCCATGAGGGACACGTTTACTGGGATGCCAATAATATACTTTTGATAACTGACATAGTGATGACTCGATTCCTTAAAATGTATAAATACCATTGAAGAAAACAAGCTGTCGGGAATGAGAGCTGACATTAATACATTAAAATAGCTTCTTGACCTTTTGTCATGCACTTACACAGACACACACATGTGGGAGTTGCGTATAGCAAATTAACACCATACCAGCAATAGAAAGAGACACCTGAAATCAGTACAATTTGGTTTGTTGGGTTTCTAGTACATTTTATTACTACAGGCTACTACAAGTCAGTAGCTGTGCTGAAAACTGAAGAGAGAGTTTGTGGATAGTCTGTTAAGTCAGTGGTCCTTCATGCTGAAGTATGAAAACTTGATAAATCTCACCCAATGTGCCTAGAGAGAACATGTTTTAATTTGTCAGTATATTTACTCCCCAGTTAGATTATTTTTTGGTCTGAAGAGCCAGCTCCAGTAGCATATCTGCACAATGCTGTACAGTACTTATAATCCCAACATGCAGCTTATTAAAGGGAAGTGCTAAACAAACACAAGCAATAACATGTACAACGTGTTATAATATGGCTTGTTTATTGACAGAGATATTGACAAATATGTAAAATCAAAATATTCCTTGCTCGGCTTTGTTTTAAATGTAGTGCTGGATGCTGGAGAATGTTTTTCACATTAGGGATGGGTCGATATACCGGTTTTTCGGTTTTCCGCGGTTTAGGTAAATTACGGTATTAATACTTTTCCTTTTATTCTACACCGCAATTATCGTAATTTGTTTATACAACAGTTAACACATTTTTCAACTGCAAACACCCTTCTTCTAAATCAAGTGATGGTACTTGCAGCCTAGCAAAGTGTCTGAGGAAGATCTTTTTGTGAACTGATAATATATTTTGATAATGGTTTTAAAGGAAACTTAACACAAAATACATGTTTCACTTGCTGCATTCTGTTACCCAGAGCTTGCTGCACCGGCTGCTCTCTTTCTGACGTCATAAGCAGCTTTTAGAGAAACGCCTTCTCCAAACCTTGCAGCAGAGCACAAATTTCAACGTCCTATATTGACATTTGTCAACAGTCAGTTTAATGTAATTGATTAACATTAACTTTATTGTAAAATTATACATCACTTATCACAGATTTAGTACATTATGTTTGTCTAAATTATTTATTTATTTATTTAACATAGCGTTGACAAGGCTGTTCATGGCTTCATTGTATAATGATAAAATGTCATTCGCCTCTGCTAACAAGATGGCAGCAGTAGTTTTAGTGGTTATTTGCATTACGATTAGTAGGTGACTCGTGATCTTTGCATCATCCCTCTGGTTCACAGCTTCAGCCAGCCTCCCGCAGGAACATTTCAAAGCTGCGCTGGGCTATGCAGAATCTGCACAGATTTCTGTGGGTGCTGAGTGACGTCTACAGTGCATCTCTGTGATTCTGTGCAGTAAATGTGCAGAGCTGCGGAAATCTGCGCTATAAGAACACGACCAATGTCTCAAATAAAATTAGCACAGACCCTCGAGACTGCAGCAGGATAGCCTACTTATTGTCAACACAGTTTTGTTTAAACAAGTTACAACAGTATTCCAATTTTCTTAGGTAAGTGAACAAATCTTTAACAAACTCCATGTGTAATAATCATTGGAAGCTTACTTGTGCAATGTCGTGACGTGTAGCTATAAATCCAATAACATGTTTTAGTATTAAAATACTTTTTTTTGCTATACATATTTTATTTATCTGGTTGAAAAAATAGTGTGACGTGTGATTTGTTGGTTTTATTTTTGTGAATTACAGTAATTTAAGCGATTTACATTAGTCTTCGTTTAAGCCTTTATTTGATAACTTGCATGATTACTGCATACCGTGCTATTAAGGTTACCACAGTATTTATTTATTTATTTAAAGATTATCATACCGTACAAATTTTATACCATCCCATCCCTATTTCACGTTTTGTCATCAGACAACGTTGAGCTCAATTCTCACAGCGAAATCTGCTGCTACGAGATTTTCGGAAAGTAAACCCTATTGCAGGACAATACTTGGTTCTGATAGGTTAAAACAACAAGCACATGCCCTCACGTTGCAATGCTTCGTGCTAATTGGTAGTAACACTAAACGCCAGCTCTCACACAGCAGATTCATGACAATATTACAGGCAGTGCATATCAACAATACATTGCTTATACGTTAACAAGAGTACAGTTGTGTTCGGCCACACCGACAGCATTTGCATCCTTAGACACCAAAATAAATAAAATAAATAAAAATTGAAGCACCAAGTATGTGAAATTTACCTGCCCCAGACCAATGGAGTCAATCAGTATGTTTACATGACAAAGTGTTTTCGGAAAACTAATGTTTTCGGAAAACTGAATCAGAAAACTGATTTTCTTAAAATGTCACTTTTCTGTGTTTATGTGATTAACAATAGAAAATCTAATTAGAATTCAACTGCATACATGGATTGAAGTTTTCGGAAAATGCAGGATAGTTTCGCATGCAAAGTATTGTAGTAGCCATAGTACGATTTGAACAGACAACATTTCTATGACAGATAGGAGACCACTCCAAGAACAAATGCTTTATCGAAGTGTCAGGTCTTAAATTCAAAGATTATTATCCTATACCTCCGTTCAGATTCCCCACAATCTGTAATCAGCCTTTCCAACAGCTCATCCTGTTCTATATTACCAGTTTCTTTTGCAGACATTATTTTAAATTCTCATGTCATTTTAAAAGTGGAAAACATGTGCAGACTTTAACAAATGTATTACTTTATCCCTAACTAGACAAATGGATGCATGCAGACTGACTACAGATTATTATTATTTTCTCAGTTTTCTAAAATCAGGTGCAGGAGAAAAGGGTCAAAGTGTGCACATGCGCAGTGTGCTATTGTATGCAGTATGCAAAGTTAGTTTTCAGAATTTAAACTTAATTTCTAGGTGTTGTTTTCCAAAAACTGACTTTCGTAATATTCCCGATACATTTTTCAAAAACTGTGTTTACAATACTTTTGATATCGGAATTAGTTTTCCGAAAAATAACCATAATAATGTTCTCATATTCTCTCTCCATTCAGATATTTTTGCGAGTAATATAAAATATATGCCTGCATTTAAGTATTAATATTTTGTGCAGTTGTCTCTCCAACTGCCTGCCAAGTTCACATTCGCATCACAATGTTTTTTCTTACTGTTAGCCAACGTTAGCTACGGTGCAGACCAGTCAAACCAACGTGTTCGTGAGCGTAGGGAGAATTTATTGTGATTGTTTATAAACGTGGCCCATCCTCTGAATACTTTTCGACTTTTATATTTTATTTTAAAGCTTTTAAAGCAAACCAATGCCAAACATAACAACAAGGCATAATAATGAACAAAAAAGTGTGTGTGTGGAAGGTGGGGGTGGGAGTGGGGGAATGCCCCTTCTGCCCTATGGGTTAGGAACCTATGGGCGAGTTATACTTACATCAGCAAACTTGTGGTTCCTAAAATGAGATTTATTGCACTTCAACAGCTGCACAGCCAAGTTACAGTCCTGCCGATAGCGCTCCTGAAACAGTGCAAGAAATACATTGCTGTCATTGTTAGAAATGTGGGAAGTTCCATCAGAGCGATTAAAAAGTGTTTTTTTTTTGTTTTATTTTTAAAAACTTTGTTGATGTAGATTTAATAGGAATTGTATAGTGGCAAGTTTATAATAAATAAATAAATAAATAAACAAATAAATACTAAAGAGGTCAGAGCTTTGGCTAAATTGCCTTAACCCCCCCATCCACACCCTTGGTAATATACAGTACTGTACCTTCAATTAAACAGACAGACAGAGGCTGGCTCCAGTAAGACCGCCTGTTGCTAAACAGTACAAATACATTACTGTGCAGTCAGATAGACACAACTTCAAAGTAATTGGCTCTTTGGCAAAGTTATCCACTTGTCAAAAATGTACATTTGTTGACAAGTCGGTTACACTCTTTTTCAGCCCTTGCTAGAGGGTAAAGCCTGAAGTGGTGAAGTCTTTATGTTATACAAAAATTAAGTTCTACCAATATATGCTTTATCAGTTTTAAGTTTTGAACCACACTTCCACAATAGCTAGCAGTGCAATATTAGGCTCCTGGCAGCGATGTCAAATACTGTTGAACGAACTATTTTAATTTTTTTGACTGATAGGGTAGTGCCCCAAGAACTTCACTATTTGCAGCTTAACTTCCAAGTAAATAGCATTAGCATGCTCTACATACATATAACTTTGCTCCAACAAACTTTAATTCATTTTTTTATTACATAATTTTTTTTATTTACACCAATTTTTTCCCAATTTGGGATCACAAATTGATCTCTGTCCACCACTGCAACCCCTGCGCAGACTTCGCAAAACAGAGGCAGACACACTCGTCCTCTGAAACGTGCCCTGCCAAGCCGTCTTTTTTTGCACTGCAGGTTCACAGCGAAGCCATCAGACCTATAGCCGGAGGACAGCACAGATCTGAATGGCTCCACAGCAGATCCGAAGGATATAGGGCGCATTCCGGCACTACACGCAGTGCGCCTTTACTGGACGCGCACTCGGGAAACAAACTTTTAACAGCAAGATATATTTTAAAAGCAGACCTCCTAGACATTTGGGAAATAATAAAATGATACTAGATCAGACTTGTTTTGTATTTCTGGGTTGTGAAAACTACTGTACCAAAACGTTGCAGGAGTTTGAAAAGCAAATCACTGCGTTAGCAGTTTTTTTTTTAGATCTTTTAAAGAACTATACATTCAGGGCAAGTTACAGAATACACATACATTCAGTTCTTCCAGTTTATCGATGGTATTCTTAGCATCCATCAACTTATTTGTGAGCTCCACAGTCTCCTGGTCCATGGTTTTCTTATCGTTTTCCACCTTTCTGAGCTTTTGAAATAAAAGGAGAAAGATGTCAACTAAAATAAAATACAGCAGTTAGGCAGTCTTGGTTCTATGTGGTTATCTAATACTGGTTCTATGTGGTTACCTATGTGTATGCTTCAGTAAGGCTTCTTTTAAAGTAGCTGCATACAACAAGTACATATTTTGCATGACATACAGAGGGACTTCAAGAGATTTGGCCACTTTATAAAAAAACCGGAATGTTCCAAGCCAGCTAATTCATCTGACAGCCTTAATTCATACACCGGACTTTACTCAGATAAGCAAATTAATTTTAAATAGAAGTTAAACTACTCTGTGTCGAAACCACTCTTACATGTAATTATTTAATGTATTCTCCATTTCTTGCTTTTATTTGAATTTGATCTTTTGCTACTGATTTTGCAACTGTTATTACATGCAATGTGATACTTTGTACTGTGATATTTTGTAACAATTGTAAGTCACCCTGGATAAGGCTGCCTGCTGCTAAATAAATAATAACTGGCAGGCAGTTCTACTGCTTCCAAGATCAGTAGCAGTTGCATATTTTGGCAAGCTGTAGCATTGCAGCACAAGTCACAGCAACAGACCAGTTTTACCTGGAGCAGTTTCAATTCAAAATATTGCATTAGTTAATTCTCTCATGATGCTTTATAACTTTAAAACACCATAGTAACAATGACCATCTCTACACACTAATGAGTTATGAGCTAATTTTACATTTAACCTTAAGGAGAAGTCAAAGGTCACAATCAATGTATTTTTTGGAGAGAGCATATATGGATTCCTAAATGTGTTGTACAGTAACCATAAGCCTATCTACACACTAAGGAGTTATAAGCTAGTTTTACAGTTGACCTTAGGGAGAGGTCAAAGGTCACAGGCAAGGTGATTTTTGGATACAGCATATATGGGTTCTTATCCAAACCCATACATGCTCTATCCAAAAATCTGACAAAAACTGATTAAAATTCAGATTTTTATTTTAAAATGTTTCAGTCCAAATGACTACTGTGAAGTCAAGCTTGCTGACTGGTCTGGATGAAGCAACATTAACCTGATCTCAGACAAGTATTTATTGCTGGTGTTTTTTTGTTTTTGTTTTGTGTGCATCACTTGGAGGTTCTCTCTTAACAATGTTCTATAAGACAACCAAGGATAGCCCACTATGCACTGTATTTACTGTACAGTAAATGGTCTGATAAAGCCAGTTGATTCAGCTCTCAGGTTACATTTTGAATGTCCTTGGGATAATACATGTATATCTGATTGCATCTGAAATTACTTAAGTACCAAGTCAGTTCTAGAAATGCACTGGTTCAAAACAGGACAGCCGCTATTATCCACTGGAGGTTGGTGTTGGGGCTACGTGGACGGGGAGGTTTTGTGAAGGGTGAAACATTTCTTGAAATTATGAAATTTCAGGACATCCTGCAAATGACTTTTCATCCTAGAAACAGAAGTGTATACCCATGACTAATGTAGAACAAGCACAGCATTTCTAGAAGTGAAATGGTGGTATTATAGTAAGATACAGAAAAGAAATTAAACGCAACTGCATAGACCCAGCTCTGGCTTATAGCAGCCTGATGAGACACCCAGAGCAAATGCAGCATGGAGAGAAAGAGAGAGAGAGAGAGACACACACACACTGAAGATGAGAACATGATGCTATGAAACATGAAATCAAGCCCAGAATAAGACATCCAGTTCCTGAGGCAAAACTTTACATATAGGAATATTAGCATATCCATGTAATGTAGAAAAGGCACTGTAAAGTCTAGCTAACTAGGAGTCAGGGCTTAAGATAACTTAGGGTTAAATTAAAGGCTTTGACATCATACACTAATAGAAGTATCAATCTTCAGTGATTACGCCTATCGGTTGCACCAAATTCCTAAAGCATGGACAAACTAATAGCTGAATGTTTAGCAACAGCAGCAGAAGTCGTAGTAGTAACAGTAAACCAAAGTAAAGTATGCAAATATGTAACTTAACACCTCATGTTCAAATCCCATATCAGGTCACAGGCTTAAATCAGTAAATCTGAGAATCATCTTGAGCTTCCATTCTATCCATCCATCTTTAGCACTAGAATGATGGAATATTATGCTGCATCTCAGGAAGGTCTATGAATAAAATCTGTAAAAGGATCAAATGCTGCAGCCTTGCACAGGAGATTTGAACTCATAACCTTCTGGCTCTAAACATAGGACTAATTCATATGGAATGGCTCCATCAGCTAAGCAGGTACATTACATCAGTCTGGCTGCCATATGTCCCTACCCTTATTACAGGACCTCATTGCAGTCTATTCGATGCATTTTTAAAAACGGTATAACTGCAGCCTCTTGCCCAGTATATTAATGACTTGATTTACTTTTTGGGTAAGGGAGGAATGCAAAAGATGTGGATTGAGTGCAAAACCTCTTACATCAGCATGGGGGGCTATCTAGGTTTTCAAGATTTATTAATGGTATAGACCAAAAAAAAAAAAAAAAAAAAAAAAAAAAGTCTTTAAAAAAATGTCAGTGAATTTAGTGCTAATGTTAGACAATGGCACTGACTATAGTCAGGCGCAGTGCTGACAGGTAACAGTTTCTCACCTAGGTAGGCTGGTGCTATATGCCTCAACCATCTACATTTTTTTGGTCACACTATTTTAAAGGCCTTTTTTTGCTTATTAACGGTTAACAAAAATTGTTAACATTTAGCTAAGGGTTAGGGTTAATAAAAACCTGATTTAATTTCTTAAACATTACTACAGTAACAATTTGAACAGACTTCAAGCATATGATAGACTGGGTATTGATCACACTATGTAACACAATTTTTGTTTCTGGGTAGTAAGTGTTATTTCCTAATTGCTTATGCCTCAAAAGTATAGAACATGGCTATTATTCCCCACAAACTTTGCTTTTGTGACCAGGACAGTGATATTTCAAAATATCACTATTTCCAATGGGAAAACGGGCAAATGTGTGTCTTTTCGTTGACATGAAGTCAGAAAAAAACAACATATGAATCCAAATTAACATGTATTTATACTAAAGTAATACAAAAATGACTACAAAAGATTTAGAAGAGAGTAGTTTTTCGAGATTTACGATTATACTGTATTTACAGTATAATCGTAAATCTCGAAAAACTACACACATTTGCCCGTTTTCCCATTGGAAATAGTGATATTTTGAAATATCACTGTCCTGGTCACAAAAGCAAAGTTTGTGGGGAATAATAGCCATGTTCTATACTTTTGAGGCATAAGCAATTAGGAAATAACACTTACTACCCAGGAACAAAAATAAATAAATAAATAATTTGTTACACAGTGTCATCCACAGGGCTCTGGTGTTTGTAGTCTCTGTTTGTAGTGTTTAGGTCTCTAGTCGTTTTTTCTCCGGAAAAAGTCGAGAAAACCTTCAATGGCTGAGTGAGAACGATAGGAGCCGAATGAAGCCGAAAAAAAAGGGCGTATCCGAGAGCCCCAAGCACCACAGATAACACAAACAAAGGAGATACCCGCTTCTGTATCCAAATATAATGGACATTTGCAGAGCTTTTTGAGATGCTATAGTAATAAAATAATGACTTGCATTATTGAGGAGTTTGGTGATAAAATGAGTGATCAAGAGAGGATTTCTCAATATGCACGTCTATAAAGAGGTATGTGAAAAATACAGAAAACAAGGGGTAGGGCTTGGCTGGAGAGGCAGTACTGGATGTGCTTTTGCGATTCAGTGCCTTTTACACCTGTTTTATTCTGGAAAAAAAATATTTTAAACAGCACGTGTAAAACAAACAGTGCGTGTGAAAATAAATTGGCCCTGACGAGCCTGAATAAATGGACTGCACATGGTTAAAATAGGGATAAAATCGGGAACACAGTTTTTAATTGAAACACTGGTAAAAATCGGGGGGAAAAAAATCTTGGTATACAAACTTTATATGTGTAATATGATCTGTAGCAGTTCTGGTTTCTGATTAGGTTTAATGTCCCAGGCATGTCTGATAAAGCACAATCTGTGCAAGTCAAAGCCACATTTTCCCTAGTTAGCTGGTACTTTACGAACGTTTGGGCAATTGACATCACAAAACAAGCCAGGTTTATTCGCCTGGAAATCAGAAAAATAAAATAAAAATTGACAGAACTAGGTGATGCAAGCCATCGGAAGACGCGTCAAAAATCAATCATTTTCTGTCAAATATTTACAATTAAGATTGTTACCGTCCTGTAATTTATCTGTAAACATTTTTGGTAAAATTCAGAATAATCCGGAAACGCGGAACACTACTCATTATTTATAAGGAACCTATTTCAGTTCTGTTTTGGTAAACAGCACACCTGTAGGGAGAGGTTGGTATAGCTTCACTGTCCCTTGCCAGCGCTGCCCTCGAGCACCTAAACCTCTATCAGGAGGGCTCAATGCTTGACTGCAAACAATCAAACACCATTTTCCAGTTTTTTAGACACTGGATTTTAGCAATTTAATGCAAGATTTAACATGATTTCTGAAGTCTAAACAGGTGAACCGGACACAAAAAAGCAACTGAATCCAGACACTCGGCCCATCACAGAATCTGAAGACTCCTGCTGCTCTTTCAAAAGGCTGACATGAGAGACAGCAGCTACCAGGAGCCTGATCAAAAAAGTCCAGACTGCAGACTTGTACATGACGTTTTGTGTTTATATGATCTGTTACTTCAAGTGCATCTTACATATTGAGATGCCTGGTTAGATTTTGAAAAAAATCAAAACAAAATCGTACAATAAGTAAATGGCATTTTAAAGTGTACATTGCCCAAAGCCTCTATCTGTTCCTTTGTCTCGTCTTTACCAGTGCATGAAGTTTGTCCTCCAAGTCCTGGTTGGTTCTCTGGGATGCTGTGTAACTGTTCTGCAATCTGCAAAGGGACAGGAAGAAAAAGGAGTTACTACTGTCTACTGTTTGCATACAAAAAAGGAAATAAAAAAACAATTTAGGCGTGACCCAACTCTGTTGCACAAAGAAATCAGACAACCAATTGCAAAGGTCACCTAGCCCAGCACTTTACAGACAACCATTAACACTGCTTCAAAAGAAATGCAGGATTGAACTCAATTGTAAAGGCTCAAAGTTTATTTTAATATTACTAAAATAAAACCTAGGTTCACTTTGCCACCTTCACACTCAGTGCAGGACATTATTTTGTACAAGACTGGTTTACAATGTATGAAGTGCTTGTCCTGATGAAATGTGCGGTTAAGAAAATATGTGAAACATGCATTTTGATATATTAGGATGCATTTCAAAAAAACTAAAACAAAAAACAAACTCTAATCTCAAAATGTGTGCAGTAACCAGTGATTAAAAAAATAGTCTAAAATATGCTTTGATCTGTATAACATGAAGCTCGCAACCAGAATAAGCCATAAATCTAGACTGCCCTCCGTCTAGTATTTTCATCTCTATTGCTGAATCTAGCCTGTAACATTACAAATAGACCAGTTTAATGTAGCAATCCCCTGCCCATTTGGTTTCAGATTAGGTCAGAAATGATTTGTCAAAATTTACTCAAAACAAACAGGGCCATCACTTTTCACGGCTATTTTTTTGTCTGCTGCAACAAATGTCATGCTCGACACCTTTTGGTCTTTCTTGATTAATTCTAAAGATCCTGGACAAATGGGATGGGTGATTGATACAGAATCCACTCCTGCTCTAGTGATGAGCTGTTATATGTGTCTCACACAATATCATTTGATTCACCAGCGCCTAGCATGGAGAAGCAGCCTGACTTTGCACTTCAAGAGACACTTAAAAAAAGACTAAAAGCCCAACGTCCACAATGCAAACACCAATAATTTGTGTACATAAAATCCCAGGACTCTGTGGGGGTAAGATGCTTTGTTCAAACTAAATGTAATGTTGGCAGCAGCTGCTGTATTATCTCTGTTGTGACTGGTCTGCAGTTGTTCCATTTCCCAACGTGTATGTTGCCAAGGAAGCCTCCAGTGATTGAATTATAAAGAGATGCTGAACTCAACTAAAAGCTTGTAGTGATCCATCTTTTTGTGGAATTAACAATACAAATATGTATTGATATATTCATGTGCTTAATATTTGAACAAACAAAAAAACCCAGGAGAACAAAAAAACGCAGGAAGCAATATGCACTTCGCAACTGGCTTGCAAACAGCTATGTACATGAGAAAATGATTGTTTCTATTGCAAAGAAAGTACTTTCAACTTGAACATAATGACTATGCAAACTGCTTCAGGGGCATGGAAAATTCATATTTGCCTTTAGATGCACAGGAAGGTTATAAGACAAGTAGAAAATGTTAAGAGTGGTAAAATGATGGTTTAGATCCATGGTTTTCAAACTTTTTAGGCCCCGTACCGCTTTTCAAAAAATCTAGTCTACCGTGTACCCCCATCTGAGATAGGGTCATAATATACCTATGAAAACCGAAAGAATTGTATTTTCTAATTACTAGGCTTAAGTACTTACTGATGTTAACTGAAAATTATATAATTTTAAATGCTTACCTACCAATGTGATGGATGTGCCTGCTTTTTATGACAGATTTCAGTAAAACTACACCCTAATTAGTAAACAGTGCAGCCCCTAGACAAGGTTATGTTATTCTGTATTTTAAAATGAACAAATAGGACTTCAAGTTACAAAATAATTTAAGCGAGTCATTAAAAAAATAAACAGGGAGTCGATTTTCTGGCTCAGAAAACACAGGGAAGGAAGGTGGAGGGGCTAGAGCGAATTAAGGAAAACTGCTGTTGAACTAATTTAAATAAAATTCACACTAAAAATGCTATGTAAAATTATTTCAAAAATCCAGACCAATAAGTGGCAAAACGAGTCCAAAAACAGGTTATGCTTTTGAAAACAAAACTAGGGTTCTAACTTCAAACAAAATCAGAAAGCAATTCTCAACAGAAGTCGCGCATTTCTTCCAACAAATGCAGAAAGTTTAGAGAGAAAAAATACAGGCATTTAAAAAAAAATTCTGGTAGCATGCAGAACTACGTGAATATTGAATAATTATGTTATGTTATGGTTTAACACTTGAGCTGGAAGTTTAAAATGCTATCAGTGTCTTGTGCAGTATCGAATCCAGCCAGAATAAGCACACTGTTTTGAAGTGAATATTTCCAAAAACTAAATTTGATTAAAGTAGAAAGGTGACATTTATATCACACAGTCAAAAATGACTTTGCAAAATGCTTACATGTTAGTGTTTAGTGCAGTTGCCTGTTCATGTTCAATCAGCTGCCAGACAGCTTGTTGATGGGCACTCGCTATATGATACGAACACACGCAACAGGACTGGAGTAGGGAATCCAATTTCAGACACTTCCCAATCCAGGAGTTAGGGATTTATTATTATTATTATTATTATTATTATTATTATTACTATTAAAATCCGCGGTTCCATTTTTGTAGTAGTAATAATATAATAATAATAATAATAATAATAATAATAAAATATTTTAAACGAAAATCATCGGATTATTATTATAATATCCATTATTTAAAGCGTATAATGAAGTAGCTGCTTATGTTACTTGTCCCCGGGTTAGCGTATATGCATAGGCTAATGAAATTTCTCAACAGAGTACTTCAACGAATTAGTCAAAAAACACAAAGCACTGCAAGTAAAGATAACACAGTCATGTACGCTCCAGCGCAGTGATTTCACTGTCGAAGTAGGGTGGCACAGCTGCATGCTAAACTCAATAATACTGTTAAAACACACTGAATACTTAGATAAAACACACTGAACTGATCAAACTAAACTACAAACACTGAACATTTACACTCCAGAAAGCAAACGTACCTAGTAAATACTATACATTTTTAAAAGAAGCAACATTGTACAACGATTTTTTTTTCTTTTTAGCCTACAGACTGCAGAACCACCACACTGCTACTTACATATGTAATTTAGCCATGCGTGCGCTACACGCTCACTCACTGTCAGCAGCCGGTTGGGTGTTTATAGTTTGAAAATTGCTGCTTTAGATAATGTAGGTTTTATTGTACTGATCATATAAATTTCAGGCTGAATGAGAAAAGTGCTTGTGTTCCCTAAAACAGAGATGGAAAGCAGTTTCACCCATTCCAGGTTTTACTACAAGTTGCGATATCCACAGTGTGCAGGTATCAAGCTCATGTGTGCCTTATTAAACACAAAAGTAAAACCAGGAATGGTTAAAACTGCTATCCAATGGGAGTATTCTTTGCTAAAAGTTTGCTACTTGCATGCTATAGTTAGCTAATAGTTGTAGTCTACATGCAATTTTAAAATAGAGCTTGGTCAGTAGAAGCAGGGTTTCCATTTTCAAGTCCAATATGGATTTTTATTTTTTTTAATGTTTTAAATCAGATATACAATTTATCATTTCAGACAGAATAATCCAGACTCCAGAATTTCATAGGCTACACCAGTCCCAGACTTAATGGAGATGAAGTTCAGCTTTATCACTTGCATACCCTTTATAAAGATCAATAGGTTTTACTGGCAGACAAATTTTTCCATTTTTCACTGGATGAAAAAAAAAAGAGAGAGATTGCGCAAATGGTAGAGGGGTTAGTGCCAACCATTATAAAAGACCACAGAATCCCACAGGGCAGAGTAGTCTGATTGTGATGAAAATCTAGAAAT